>NC_140926.1:17679972-17804085 GCF_045865225.1 Trachurus japonicus | reverse complement strand
TCGGAAAGTTGGAAGAAACCATGGAAACACAAAATGTTCGGCAAAATTGGCTCGTGGTCGGAGCATGGATGTATTATATCCACCTTATTCCTAGCCCCCATGATGCTTTTGCGGGAATTATGGGCGCAGCTTCCAGTGCGAACCGGAAGTAGCGTTTGTTTACATGCTAACAGTACGCGCTAATCCACTTTCTGCGGGGGTTAGAGACATAAAACACCACCTTTTACAACTCAAATGAGACAATATCATAATACCGCTGCCTACTAATATTGTGAGGTGTGAGGACGACTTAAAAAAGTATCCAAAGATAAAAAGATAACGTACAGTAGCATATTTAGCTACTTGTTAACTTGGTTGCTTCAGTTGTTGAGGCAACGAGCTATCTGCTAGCTCTGGAAAGTTGCCTCATATAAGTTGGAATAATTTTATTTTAAAACACATTCCTCTTTTATAAAGAAATGCATATGTGTGTGGGGAGGAGGTCCCTCTCTCACTCACCTCTTTACTGTCTGCTCTCAGGGACTGTGTGTGTGTGTGGTGGTGGTGGGGGAGTATTTTACTGTAGGTTCTCACCATGGATCTATTATAAGACCACACACAGACACATCCGAGTGTCCAACCAACAAAGTTGTAGTAAAAAAAAAATCCATTTAGTTTATTTTAATCATAAAGACCTATACTTTTGATACAGAGGGGTGTGTCAGTGTACACAACGTTTACACGGAATGAAACAGTAAACATAAAATTGCGTGTATCATTTAGGGATATAAAAACCCCTAAATGATACACGCAATTTTTTATACATATTTGTATACATATAGTCTTATAGATTCGGGGTCTAGATATTTATGTACCTATGCAAATCAGCGGGTGACACCAAACAACGTCTGCCCAAGCAAGTCACAGATGCAGCCGCATAAAGCATGCATAAATAACTTCACTTTATAATTAAACTCAAATGTAACTTAAAATACACTCAAACTTAATATTACAGTGTTGATATTAAAATGTATACTTTCAAAATATGTTATCATTGTATTTTACAATGACAATTTTAGCATACATTTTAAAATATATCAAAAGTATGTGTGAAAACAAATTTCAAATAAGTACACTTTAGAAATTACACATTTCACTTTAAGTATATTTTAGTTTAATATATTTCTATAAAGTGTAATATAGTATAATTATTTTCAAGTGTGTTAAAAGTGTTAGCGTGAAAGTGTGATGTTAGTGTAATTTTTATATATTTATATAAAGTACAATTTGTATAATTACATTTTCAATATACTATTCAAAATACGAATATACTTGAAATACAATAAAGTACACTTTTTTTTCACCAGGGTAGCCAGTCACTGTTGACTGCTTTGTTTCCTATTCCTCATTGATGGTCACACTGCCTCGCACAGAGCAGAGCAGAGGCTGCCACCAGCTGGTCCACTGCAATACTTCACCCAAAGGGCAACAAAAAAGGAAAAGGCCAATAGCAACTCTATTAAGTGGATTGTTCAACATTTTGGAAAATTTGCCTATCACTAAGTCTTAGGGGTAGGTTCCTTTAATTATCAGTGCAAGCTGTTTTGAGATCTGTGGGACAGAGACACGAGCTGCAATGGAGGCGAATGGTAGTTTTGCCTCTCCCTCATCAAACTCATCAAATACACAATCCAACAACTCCAAAACAGGAGCAGAGCTACAACAGCTACAACAAACAACAGCTTGCACCGATAATTAAAGGTAATGAACCTACTCCTATAACTATAGGGATTATGGCAATAGGCGAATTTGCCAAAATTTTGAACGATCCCTTTAACACACCTGTTTTGAAAAGAGAGATTTTCATAATTTGTCTCTTGGTGCCACATCACACTGGTTAAGGTGACTCACTGTTTGTGCTCACTGGCAGGTTCTCACTGTATCGAATTGTGATTTTATTTAATCTATTGATTTGGTTTTGTATAATTTCTTACAAACTATGTTTTTCTTTTCATACTTGGGACCTGTGTGTGTGATCCAAGGAGCTTCCCTGCTTGACAGTCCAAAGCTTTCTTTACAGATGTGCTCTGCAGACTGAACTTCAGCTGTAGGGGAGAGTGGGGTAATGTGAGACACGAAAACACGAAAACAGAACACATTTTTGGTCATCTGACCATTATGTTTTCAAGCCCCTTCCATTTCCCCATGGTCATGAAGGAGAGGACCTCATGATGCTGTGGAGAGCATGTTTTTTTCACAAAAATGTTATTTTTGCATGTAAAAGTAAATTTTCTTGCTGTCAACTTAATCAACTGTTGTGCCAAAGCAAATTGATTCAGGTAGAAAAACTTATATGATACAAGATGATGAACTACCAACACATAAAACCATGTGATGATGCTGGCTGAAAATTAGCCTGAATTTCTGAGAGGTCGTTTTTTCTAAAATGGGGGTGTTGGGGTAAAGTGAGACAAATGCTGCGGGGTAAAGTGAGACCATGGATGTAATAAATCCATGAGTGAGACACTGTGAGCACACCACACACAAAGATTTACACTAGAATTTCGTCCCCCAAGCCAGAAATCTCGCGTGATCAAACATGATCTGTAGCCACACTGCTTTGTTATGATATGTGCTCTTCAGTCAGCTTGCTTATTTATTGGTTATTAATTACATTTTAGTCACATTCCACTTTGTCGGCTCCCCCCACATAAAAGAGGACGATTGTCGGGGCCTACAATCTGACCCCCAGACTATCTAACTGGTTCTATCTGTCATTTGAATGTTAATTAAAACATTTTGTGTTGTATTTGATTTTGTTCTTGAGTCACTTTGTGTTGAGAAAAAAAAGTGCTTAATTGACCAATCCCCATGATTCTGTTATTAGTCCAACATTAGTTTTGGGAAGTGTGGTTGTCAAGCTAGTTGTCAGGATTCTAACTGTTACAACATGTGTTGTTATGATAGTTTCAGAGTGGATCAGTTTACCCCCTTGATTTCTCTAGTCTGTCTCAGTTTACCCCTGAGCTGGGGTAAAGTGAGACACGAGACCACTTTTTTTTAAACAATCATATTTTCACTGCCCTTCGTTCTAAATACATTCTGATAATTTCCATTGCTAGGAAACATCCTGAATTAATGGGAAATGTGTACATTTGACTGATAAATTATTTTAGCTCGCTTAGAGGGGAGCAAATGTAAAAAATGTCTCACTTTACCCCACTCTCCCCTAGTATTGTTTCCTTATGCAACTTTTTTTTGTTTTGGTTCATGTCGCTGCAGATTTGTCTTTTCCCCACTTGATGGAGACAAAGTTGTGATAATCTCTGTCTCTTGTCTCACACTGACCAGTGGTGTGTGTGCTGTAGATGGCGATGGTGTGTGTTGCCAACCTTTAAAGCTGTTCTTTCAGACTGGGGAGAGCAAAAAATCTCATGTTAACACAAAACAGGTACAAACTCACAAAATCCTGCAGAAAATGTAGCAAAACAACAACAACAGCAACCCTCTGAACTTGTTGTTGACACCAATCTTAAAGCCCAGCTTTCTCAGATCCTTAACAGTGTGATTTTTCCCTTTCCTTGATGCACAAGGTATTCGTAGGTTAACTTGTGGTTAATGAATAACTGAGCGATTCTATACACCAACTCAAAGATGTCAGTAGCTTCTATTTCCACCTGCAGGGGGAGACCAAATCCTGAAAATAAGCAAGTGAAGTGAAAGGTGGAAGGGACAAATTACTGATTCAAAATAAGAATAAGAACAAGAATAAGAATGACTTTATTAATCCCCAAAAGAAAAAATCATTAACTCCACATTCTCCATGTATATATCACTGCTACTGTACAGTGATGAGATGAGCAAAATCAGTAAACGTAATGCCCAATATTAAGCAACTGAACATGTATAAAAGTAATAGTTAAGGGCAGAGAATCAGACTTTTGATCGTTCCCTCAGTGATAAATGAAAAGCTTCTGTTCTAACTACCTCACGTCACTGACCGGTCAGAGTGATTCAGCAAACCGTTGTTTTCCAGTTGATATTCACAATGAGTGTCACACATGATGTGTGATGTGAAAAGGTACAAATGCAACACTGACTGTGGAGGAGTCGAAGCTCCCTCCACATTCCCCATATAGCCTATCACTGTTGCTGTGACGACATGTGAGCCAAATCAGTAACTGTAATGCACTATATTAAGCAACTGACCACAGCAGCAGTCACATTCAACCCACTCTTTTGTGTATTCCTTTTTTTTTTTTTTAACTTTTTTGTAATTATTATTATTTTACATGATCATGTTCATAATGTGTTGAAATGATGTATGTGTATAGGATTTTGGCCTCATACTGTAGCCTACATCTCCTGCGTGGGCTTACTGCATATTCTCTTAGATACAATAAAAGTAAATTGAAGTGTTTCTGTTTATATACAGTATATGTGAAAATCTTTATGTACGCATAAAGAAATATTTGCGACTGATAACATGATGTGGATTCTACTAAATTCTCCATTGCAGTAACATTTAGCATCACAGTTGAGCAGCTTAAAGAAACAATAGCTGGTTGGGTTTGCACTTTGGCACCATGAGTCGTCTTCCTGGTGGCAGAGGTTTGTGTTCAGAAAAGTGTTCATGCTGAGTCTGCATGAATTTTCTTGCACGTTTCACGACAACCTGCTGAATGGCCTCACATCCTTCCAACAGCTACGCATACTGGCGAAACCTTCCTTTCACTTCTACTGATGTGTTACCATACCATGCTGAAGATGCTGTCTTGGATAATCAACATGATCTGCCCGCTCTTTTCTCAACCCCTATTAAACTGGCCTGCCGGTGGGCCCAGCATGCTTTGATAGCAAAGGGTTTTAAATGGTTAAAACAGTTGTGTATACCTTGTGGGTGTGTGTTCTTCTGTCAACTAGTCCAGCTGCAGTTAATTTGTGTTGCTTGTGTTGTCACAGTGACCTTTCATCTTTCACCACCGAATCTTAATATTATCCGTATGACTGTGTGAACAGGATCGACCCGAAAACAGACAACCCAAAAACATCAGACCTCTGGCCGCAGCTGCTGAAAACATGAAAATCAAATAAAAAGAGAAATATCATATAAACATATGACAGGCATAGCAGGCCAGAAAGCAGCAGGTTTTCAACATTTAGAGCCAACTCTATCAGCATATAAAGTTCATAAAGTCACTTGTACTTATAAATGTAGCTGTGGTGGGCTCAGATGAAACAGTCATGAAGAAGAGCTGCGTCATTTCTATCTCATTAACAAACCCAGCAAACAGCAAAACCGAGATCTCTGTATGGTTCTCTGCGGCTGCTCACATGGCCTACACATACTTCTATACAATGTAAACTTTAAGGTGAAGATTGTTTAAGTCAGGGGTCTCTCGGATGTTACAGGCATGTTTTAAAACAGGGAGCATGATGGGGACCACTGTATGATATTTCCCAGTACATTACTAAGCATGTGGGATGCCTTCTTAATGTGCCCCCCTCTGTGGTTTTACAGACCACACAAACAGGACAGGATTCTCTGAAGCTGATCGCATCACTACTGAGCATTCAGATAATGTTGCGGTTGAAGTGTTTTCTTATTCTCATCATGTCACTTGTTGTCATCACTACACAGAGGAAGAGAGGTGTGAACATGACAACTCAGACCCACCATGGTGTCTACACGGATATGACTGAAATGAATGTTAGGAATTCATGTTTAATACAATTATAAGGTTTTTTCCCAGGGGAATAAACTCTTAAAATAAGGTGTTATTGAATGCTATTAAGTCTAAGATCGTATTATTATCTTATTACACACCGTTGCCCATAATTTTGTTTTCAGACACATTCCTCTTTTCTGAAATGATTGTGACAATGTAATTTATTCTTGATAGATAAAGTGTATGTCTTTTGAAAACTTTATTGATCAGTCTCTTTCAAACATATGTGAAAAGTAAACAGCAATTAAATTCTATAAAATGAATAAAAAGAGGGATGTGTCTGAAAACAAAATTATTCCAACTTTATGGGAAACTGGGTATAATAAGATACTAATAGGATCTTAGACTTAATCATACTATTCCCCTGGGGGAGAACAAACTACTTTAGATTAAACAATGTGATATGACTGAAATTCATTCCTTTCATTTCAGTCATATCACACTGTCATCAGTCGTGGTTTAGGTTGTTCATCATTTGTCACATGTGAACTTATTCATCTTTACACCTGTTTCCATAACAACTGAGCAAACTCTTGGTAAACAACTCCATCCTCTGACAAAGACAGCCCTAAATGTCAGTGAGCAACCTCAAGGTCATTTTCTCTAATTCATTTAAAATAAATTCTGGTCTGGGTCTTGTCCTTCACTGTGCTGTACAGTATAAAAAGAGGTGAATGTCAAAGGTTCTCTCATTAAGGACCCATAAACTTTTGACTTTTTTTTTTTTTTTACCATGCAAGGGTTTGAAACTAAAAAGTCATAAGTTACCGTCACTGTGTTAATTATGAATGGAGTTCGAGTGAAAATGAATGCACTCCCACAAGAACTCCCACTGTCAGACTGTTTTATGGTTTAATGTTCCAACGTAGAGACGTTCAATCTGGTTTTACTCTTTGTGAAATAAACATGTACCAGCAGCACTGCAGAAATGTGAAGAATGCTGAATACAGTACAACTACTGACCACACTGTTCACATGCAGAGGCTGTTTACAACACGGCTGTTGTGTTACAGTAACCCTACATGTTTTCAACAGAGCGATGACTGTAGACAAATTATCTGGTCAACCCTGGTGAAAAAAGAAGTATTTTAAACTGGAAGTGTTAGTCAGACTGCTGATATCAACCATAACTCCAGTGAAACAGGGTATGATTAGTGTGGCACATGACCCGCATTCTGAAACTCTCTGATGTAGCGTGATTACTTCCCCATTCTGGCATCTTCTGTCAAACTTCAAACTTCAAGCAGTCGATGGAGGGAGGGAAGGAAGTAATTGAGGGTTTACAAGGAAACACCATTTCTGGCATGTGGAAACAATGAAGTCAGAAAATTTCCAGTCTGAAATGACATTTCTTCAATTCCTTCCTTAATCTGAATCTATCTGTAGGTTGTTGCAGCTGGGACCACTGTTGGGTGACAGTAATAGGTTCACTAAGTGGGATGAATATGCTTCAAATAGGTCTGGTATGTGGAGGTATGGAGTCTTTATATACATATACATATATATACTGTGCAAAGGTTTTAGGCAGGTGTGGAAAAAAAGCTGAATGCTTTCAAAGATGGAAGTGTTAATTTTTTTTTTCATCAATTAACAAAATGCAGTGAATACAGAGACGAGAATCCTAAATCAAATCAATATTTGGTATTTGGTGTGACAACCCTTTGCCTTCAAAACAGCATCAATTCTTCTAGGTAGGTACACCTGCACACAGTTTTTGAAGGACCTGGGCCGGCGTTTTTCTTTTTCAAATATCTTGAAGCTCCTCAGATCCTTCTGTCTCTACATGTAATCCCAGACAGACTGGATGATTCAGATTCAGATTTAGATTCAGATTCAGATTCAGATTCAGATTCAGATTCAGATTCAGACAACTTTATTTATCCCCGAGGAGCAATTCGGTTCAGCAGACTCAGTTTTGTTAAAAGACAGATAAAAGGAGGAAGAGGGAGACAAAACAAATCCATGTCGGGTTAATCAGTATGCGGCACAGACTCTCACAGCACATCAGTAAATAAATAACACAGTGATACATAAAAAAATAAAAATAAATAGCAACAGTAATTACAATAAATATAAAGTGCTTCTTAATTTCACATACCATCAAGGTTTAACAACCGGGTGGCAGAGGGAATAAAGGATTTCGCCCGATGATTGGTCCTAACAAGTGGTGCGACAAGGCGACGGCCTGATGGCATTAAAACAAAGTCAGAAGACAGGATGTGGTCAGGTTGGGAAACTATTCCCCGTGCTCTTTTGATCACCCGTCTCTCCCACAGAGAACTCAGGCCTCTCTGGCGGATGCCAATTATCTTGGAGCAGACCTTCACGATATTATAGAGACAGTTCTTGTCCTTGATAGAAAGCACACCATTTTCACCTTTGACACAAACACAGAGATGCAGATACAGACGTCCTATCTCTGCATCCAGTAAAAACACAAAACCATAAACCAATCTTCTAATTCTGACTTTAAAATTCTCCAAAGAAAACTAAGCACCATGTTAGTTATACCATGACCATGACCATGACCAGGCAGCTGAATTGCAGATTCTCTGGGGAGTTGAAAGATTTGCCACATACTTTTACCTCAGAAAGAGGTCATCACATGAAGTCACCCACAAATATGCATATTGATGTCACCTTTGCTTGGGAGATAAGAACTCCCTCACACTCACATGTTGTTTGCAACACTGATGATCTCAGCCTCAGATTATTAAGTCCTTGACTGACATTACTGCAAATGCTTATTCACTGCAGCAGCACATAAACAATGCTGAATTCATGAGTATCTCTGCATTACTGGACAAAATATCTGACCTTGCCCAATGCAGTGATTGCCAGATCAATTCCCAATCCCAACTGATCTGTACTTTGTGTGCCTAGTCCCCTAGTTTATCCCCACTTTCCTATTTCTCTCTACTATCAAGTCACTGTCAAGTAAAGGCAAAAATGTCCCAAAAATTAGCTTTAAAAAAAAAAAAAAAAATTTTTTACAGTATATACAGTATATACATATATATATACTGTATATATTTGAATTTGAATTTATTAAAGGATAGCCCCTTGAGATGTAGCATCTCATTTTCAAGGGGGTCCCTGAACAAGCATATACATAGGACACACAACATCAACAATACACTACATTACATTGTAGACATACATAACATGACAATACAACAAATACAGACATCTTGCTCACACACTCCCACATACCACCCCTACCCCCATAAATTTAACAGAATAGAAATATTAAATAACATAGTAGGAATAACGAAATAACAAAATGGAGAAAGAAAGTTAAGTAATTAACTAAAAACAAGAGCAGTTTGTTTTAAGATGTAAATATAGTGACCTCCTGAAACAATGTAAAGAGGTAATAGAACGCAAAGAAGATATATATGTGGCTGCTGTCTAAATAACAGTCACCTGTCAAACATTAATCACTGTGGACATCCTGAGACGTAATGTCATCTATTGCAACCTGGACTGATGTTAAGTAGTCACCCTAAAAGAGAATAAAATGATTTAGTTATAAATGATTTAGTTATAATACATTAAAGGATTTGAAGGCTAAATCTGAATAAAGATTAAAGGGTAGAAAACTAGGCAAATGAGTTCACACTGACATGCAGGGCAGTATCAGTACAAACCAGTAAATAGCCAAACACTTCTCACTTTCAGTTGCAATCTATATAGGCGACACAGCGAGGGGACACGTAGGTAAAACCAATGTGTTTCTGGTGAAAAGAGAAACAGTGGAAGGAGGACATGTTGTAACTGGTGCAGTGAGTTCAACCTGCCAAAACAACCACAGAAGTGTCTTCTTAAATACCACGCCGAGAGCGTCACTTAAAATGGACTACCTGTGTCATGGTTGTCATAATAAACACACGACTGTGCTGGCATAGGTATCAGCAACATGGTTACTAAAATAACAGTGATGGCTCATCATGATGAGGCACTAACAGTACTTTGTTAGGGTTAGATCATGATTTTGTTTCACCCCTAACCCACTGGCCTGCCGACAGACACAACATGCATTAGAAGCAATGAGACCCACATGCAGGTGGGTTTTAAGGGATAAAATATTTATTTCCTCAATATTTTATCTATTTATTTATTTCTTGTAGAGGGACCATGTACAATATTGCATAGTGCATTGTACCAGAGGTATGATAATGAAGTGATCACATTATTTAAGAGTCTTCCATAAACAAAGATAATGCAGCTTGTGGGAATCAAACCCACTGCAAACTTTTAAGTCCTGTGTTTTATTGGCTAACAACAACCAACTCCTTATGTTTATTACCTCATTTGCAACTTCACTTTTTAAGCAACATCACTGCTCCTGTTGTAACGATTACATCCATTTCAAAACAAAATGTAAAGATGGGTCATAATTTCCTTCATATCGGCTTATGGGCTTATTTGTTGGTCACAGTGTCAGTCGGTGGTGTCGCTTCCACATCACATGACACGGTGCTGGTCATTTCCTTTAATGGTTCAAACCTGTCGAAATACACAATGGAAATTTACTATGTGAAGAACACTGTGATCTATATGTGTGAGCACTGAGTGAAGTGTGTGAGACGACACAGTATCACAGTGTGATGAGCCACTTCAGGATCACTACAACAAGACGATTATAGTTTTGTAGCTAACTAACATATCTGCATATATTTCAGGATGCTGCTCCCCACAAACAAGCAGAATGAGTGTAAACATAACTGTTTTGAAAATATAGCATGTCCAGAAATAAAGGTGGTCTCGTCTCCCCCCTCCTTCCCTTCCATCCATTCCTACCTCCCCCTTTATTTAATATTCCACCTGTCCAGGTTACAGGTGAATACAAACTGCAGGGACTTCCTGCTGAGCCATTAACTCACTGAGGTATGGGGATTTTTGTGATTGCATCACATCTTGGGAAGAATCCCTCATCTTTCTCTTAGAAAGTAAAGTTTGGCCTCACCATAAACAACTTTTGCTGTTTTCAGGAACGTACTTACTGTAATCATAAACATCCAGAATCCTGATTTAATAATTAAGACATTAACAGCCAAAATTCAAAGTGTATAGGGCGGGTGGCTCGACTTACCCCACAGCTTCCTTATTGACTTTATTAGTCCCCACAGCTAAAATAGTGCACTACCTCGTGTCGTAGCTCATTACCACAACTGACGTATAAAACAAATTTATAATTATCTCGTTTGGTCTAAACATAATTCTCATTAACTTATGATCAACCAAATTCACTTTTGAGAGTGAAAAAAGTTTTTTTTTTTGTGGACATAAATGTCAAACCACTTTACCCATGTGGTTCTTACCTAAATATTTGGTCATATGCTCAATTTCTCTATGGTTTCCTAGAACCAAGGCGTGTATCAACTAACCCTGCATCTCATCTTACCCCGTTCTCCCCTACAGCTCCTGGTCCACTGTCCACAACCAGGACACAATCTGCCCTGGGAAGGCTATGCAATAATACCCACTGATAATATTGCAAATTGCTTTTTAATTACAAGACAACAGAAGCTGCTGCTGTCTTAAATGTCAAAGGCCCCTGAGGCCTCCTTCACAGACCTCCACCTCTCTACTCCAGCCCCCAGAGTGCAGGAGAGAGGGAGGGTGGAGATTGTGTAAGTCAGGGGTCTCTCAGATGTCCCCAGAGTGTTTTATTAGCAGAGTGTACACAATTTTGACATTGTCATTCCTCAGTGCATTAGTAAGCATGTGAACATCAACAAACGCATCCCCCTGTCATTTTCACACATCACAAACACAGGACGTGTGCTTGATTTCAGCTCTGCAGCTCTGGTAAACCACAAGCTATGGAAAGACAAATGTGTGAATACTGTGATAAGACAGGAAGCAGTGTCTGTGTTTGAGATGTGCAACATGTTTGTAATGCTTCCCCTTCTGTTCTCACAAACTCGAGATCAATAAACAGTGTTTCATGTTAAGTCAGTGCTGCCAGCAAACTGAGACGGAAACTATTACAATGCAAATGTACTGAGAGGCTCAGCGTTACACTAACAACTTAGAATGACCTCATTTATGATGTTGCACATTATAATAGAAATGTAAACTTAATCAGGTTATGAATGGTCTCTTTAAACATGAATGTATTAAAGTTTAACAGGATTTGTCACCTCATCTGCATCTGAAAGTGTGTCCAGACGGCTACAGACGGTCTCTCAACACAGACTAAATAAAGACAGAAGAAGGGGAAGTGGTACCAACAGCAAAACTACTTCTTCTGTTTGTGATATTTCTTTCCAAAGTCTTGTTTTGTTAAAAAAAAAAAAAAATTATCTTCTAAGTTGAGACATCACCATAAAAACTCCTTATTCCCTGAAAACATGACTAGACTTTTGACTCTTGACCTAGTAAAGGCTTCACATTCCTTTCATGTTGCTCATTTTAAACATGTCATGTATAGTGTTAAAACCTTGCAGTCTTGCCCAGAATTGACCTCAGCATGTGACCTTGTAAAAGTGACTTTGGGGAAATCCAACTCCTCCATTATTTTACACAACCTCAGAATTCCTGAGATAATTTTGGTTGAGAGACAAGGATTGAAAAATGTAAATATGGGCCTATTTTATCTCTTTTTTAAGTGGGGAAACTTTAGGTATCTAAGTAAAAATCTGTCTACTCTGTGTGTGAAACCCAGAGAAAAGACCCCTTGTGTTGCAACTGAGAATGAGAAGTTGGGTGAAAGGAAAGTAGGAAGGAAGTTTGATTTATTTTAGTCTCCAACACTGACAGGCGATGGAACTGAACCTTGTGGTGTCTCATGTGGTCAATGAGAGTTACATACTGTATGTGTATATGCAAAAATGAAAAAGTGTTCTTCACAAACAACATTTCCATGAACTTATTTGACTGATAATTAAAACTGCTCACCAGAAATTAGTGATGGAAACACATTCCTTGGAAAAACACTCAAACCTACATGCTCTCTTGTTTCAGACTATTTCATATTTTAAAAAAGTGAAATGAGCAAACTTCCAACCATAGTGACGACCCTCCATTTGCCTCAGATTTCTTGACTCTTCTTCATTTTTCACACACATATACATATATCAAGATGTTAACCAAGATATAAATAAAAGAAGCAAAAACAAACCAAAACCAAAATGGACGGACATAAATGTTGTGACATTGCAGAAGCTTATTGAAACGATGACACAGCAAATGCCTTCCGTAATCAAAGCTAAAGGCAGCCCAACGGAATATTAGAGTGTGTGACTTTATTTTTGGACAGGTAGTGTATAACTCCAACTATTAGTGAAAATTCATATCATTACTGTATATTGTCAGACATGAGTCCTAACTAAAACGATAAAAGATATCAGAAAAATAACACAAAACATCTGCATGTAGTATAGCTCCTTAACCCTAACCACCCCCCACCCCCATTTCACAACATGCTGGATATTTCAGATAAATAAATAAAAAATAAAAATAAAGAGTTAAATCATAGTTTGAGCTATGCTAGTGCAGTGCTTCCTTCCTAGCTTTGAGTACAAGCTGGCCTCCATTCATCCTGCCAACAGAGAGCTCCAGAGATACAGTAGCATCTCTATCAAAGCGTAAATCCACTGATGCATAGAGAGATGCCACCTCACCACAGTTGTTAACCACATGGAGTGTTTATGCCAGCAGCTGGCCCTGGTTCTGGACACTACAATAGCTATGTCTTTTAAAAGAACTTGATGTTTGGAAACGCAGGTTAACTATATGAGCAACTTGGTCTTTTTGTTACGGTAAAATCTTTAATACTAGGCCTAGTAATGGTATAAGAAATGAAAAGAAAAAATGAAATGTTAAATATTACAAAAATGTATTACAGGATACAGTTAACTTTCCTTTAGGGGTGTAGTGGTAGGAAGTCTTGACATCTATGGGGTCACGTAAAATAACTTTTCTATTTTGCACAAAGAGCAAGTTTTTTTTAGCGGTTAAACACTTTACACATCAACTTCATACTTTAGATTTCTATCAATGCACAAATCAAACCTATTCATTTTACTCTAAAATAACAAACCTCAGATAGACCTAAACCTGCTGTTAACTACTCAGATAAGTGCAATGACATCATGACTCAGAGAAAACGATGATGACAGTTTCCTCAAAATATCTTTCGAAAGAAAAGTATATGCAGCTAATTACTAATCACCAACCAATAAATCACCCTTAAACAACCACCCAAAACGTTATGAGGAAGGGCTTGGCGCCATTTGGACTGCTCAGACCCACTAACCAGTTCCTCTTCTTATGGACAAAATACCAATGAAATATTAAAACAGCCTAGAGGAATAAAAGTCAAGAAGTGACTTGGTTTCAATCTCATAGCTCAAACTGATTCGCTCAAAAATCAAGAGTCTTTAAAAAGTTTTTTTTTTAAGTTTGCATTAACATTCTTAAGTTTTGTTTTCTGGTAAAATGTGCACAGTGCACACAGATATTTTTGGTTTCAAAATCAAAACTTACAAGAAAACATAATAGTGAGAATCTGCAGAGAGCAGAGGCCTGTTTTTTTTGTTGTTTTTTTTAACCCTGATGCAATCGCTTAGTCAGTTCCTGTCTCCTTTCTTTTAGTGTGTGTGTGTGTGTGTGTTAGGGAATGGCATTTCCCTGCCCAGCCTCACATCTGTGTTTCTGGATTTCCCAGTGTCAGAGTCAAACACACACGACAGTAAACACAGACAGCTGTGGGGTTTGTTTTGGTGCAGATGTTTGCATACCTGCTCTGCATAGTCATAGTTCAGCAGCCAGTCTGTGGTGGTTTCTGTTTCACTTTTGTTCATCTCATGATTTACTCTAACAAAAGCATCTATCAGACAAACTTGTTTACACTCCAATAAATAGATAAGAGTATTGACTGTTAAATGTCTGTCTGTAGATCACCAGTGATGTGTCAGTTCACTTGTGCAGCTTCACACCAACTGATGTTAGTATTAACTTTCAGGAGGGGCTGACTGTTCTCTGCCCACTGCAAACAGCCAGGGAATAAAATAAATAATAATTCTGTTTGTTCGCCAACAAACAGTATCCGTATCTTTGGTGTAACGTTTAATTACTATTAAATGTACAACAAATAGGAGCGACATCACTGTTTAGACTGGAGCACACAGTGAAGGCATCTCATAGCAAGGCAATGCAAGATGCACTCAGTGTGCAGTTGGGTAAAACTGCAGATTTCTTGAGAAGCTGATGTAGAGAGGAAAATAACAGGGTCATGAGTTGACAACCTCTGCCCCTTCCCAGCTGCACACAACTGCATGGCCACTTGCTGCTTGACGTAAGATGTGGTTGTGAAAGATGGATTTCAGAATCTTACAGAAAGAGTCTGATGCAACAAACCCCACCAATCCAAGTGAAATTAGGAGAGAAAGTTTGGAAACCACAAATGGGATTGGATGGATGGATGGATGGATGGATGGATGGATGGATGATGGATAGATGCATGGATGGATGGATGCATGGATGGATGGATGGATGGATGGATGATGGATGGATGCATGGATGCATGGATGGATGGATAGATGGATGATGGATGATGGATGGAAAAGGTTCTTTAAGCTATTTGCTAATTTGCTATTTGTATATGTATAGGCACCAATCAGAATGTCATAGCTACAATCTAAATGGTATTTTACCAGCACTTCATTAAGGGATAAAATCTAAAAATCATTGGTTTACATTGCAATTGCAAACATAAAATGATACTCTAACGATAATAATAAATCATGTGATAATTCCAGCAACTTACTTGTAACTGACTTCAACTGTGATTTGTCTGTAATAATAATACCTCTCGGTGTATTAGAAACATCATCAGCATGTTATTGCAGACTTCCCAGCATGCATTTTGTTCAGACCCCGACCCATGTTACATATAGGTGGGGGCTCATGCTGTGACGTGTGTGTGTGTGTCACTGGGCTGGAGTACACTGTGACTGCATGTCATAACATGTCCTGCCCAGAGCGATTGCCCAACATTGTGACAAAAATGCCACAAACTTCCTTAAATGTTCTCATTCCATTTTGAACAACAAAAAAAACATAATGTATTTATTTATTTTACATATTTTATCTTTAATTAATTAGTTATGAGAAAAAAAATGTATTCCAGTGAAATGAGGTCAGTTTTCACTGAACTGTGACCAGTTTGCATTTCATGTGATGACTGGCTCATAACTGTCTGCATACTGAAACAAACTGATAAGACCAGTTCTAACTTGAACCCGACCTCAGGGCTTCCAGGGCTCAGTGCCCCAAATAAAGAGGAAAAACCCCTGACTTCATTTTCCAAACGAAACCCCGATGAAAGTGTTTCCTGCCGGTGAGAGGTTGACCATTTCATGGAAACCCCCTGTAAATTAGCCGGCCATTCACAAAGATGAAGAAAGATGATGGAAAAAAGGAAAAAAAAAAAAGAGGAAGAATGATGACTAACCGGAGGCGTTACTTCTGCTTTTCAGACCTTAAATATCTGGACCCTTCAGACACTTGTCAGTTCAGCAAGCTCTCTGGAGAGGACAGCAGAAGAAACCCCAACAAGAGACTACTCTACTCAGTCGAAGATCTTATCTCTTATCCTTTCTGAAAAATGGCCAACTGTGGATCTCTGCTTAAATGTGCGCTGGTCGCCATTGTCCTGGTGGCTCTCACTAAGTCTGGATCAGCAGGTAAGATCAAGATTTAAACAAGCTACAAGGATTCAAAGTCTGAAGAGCTGTTAAGATAATCATTATTATCATGATTGTAAATTAACTCGTGCATTTTTCTTCCCACCTTCAGCTGAGAAGCTGGCATCCTGCTGTCAGACCGTCACCACCCAGGAGATCACTGAACCAGTCTTGGGATACTTGATCCAGAGACACAACCCACCCTGTGTCAGAGCTGTGATGTAAGTTAAAGGATTGTTACAGTAAGCGCTGAAACAACGCTGCAGCATCGGCTATTTATGTACTGGTCTTTTAGTACCAAACTAAAGTTGCATTTCATTCCTGCAGCTTCCAGACAAAGTCGGGTCTGTACTGCGCTGCGGTCAAAGCTCCCTGGGTGCTCAACAAGATCAAGGAGTTCAGGTGAGTTTCACGTCACGTCAGAGTTCATCACACACTCACTTTGTTCCGTATTCATTCACTTCTTTCAGCTCGAGGTCTCACACATGTTTTTGTTCTCCATCTCACAGGCAGTCACAGACGACCACGGCCCCTCCATCCTCCACCTCCCTCCTCTCCCTTATCACATCCTCTGCCCCCCTTCCTTCATCCACTGCCCCCCTTTCGACCTCTGCACCCCTTCCTTCATCCTCTGCCCCCTTTCCTTCATCCTCTGCCCCCCTTCCTTCATCCTCCACATCACAAGAGGACAGCCAGTAGACCGGCACCACTTCCACAACACCTGAATTTTGATAGGAAGTTCACTATTTATGATCCAAAACATGTTTAAGAGAGCACTTGCCGAATAGAATTCTGTTCAATCTTTTATTTATACTGAATATTTAGTTTCTTTCAATGAGTGAAAAATATTTATTAGTTTAATTTAATTGACCTGCTGTGAGAGGCGTATTAGTTTATTTATTGGAAACTTTATCTTTTTTTAAATGTTTACATCTCTGTGAAACCTTATGAACAGTGTCATGTTAAAGAGTTCATTTGTGAAATTGTAACGGGTAAAATGTTAAGAGTTATTTATTTATTTTAAATCTTTGTAACGATGGAAATATTGCTCAGAAATAAAAGTTGCACCTTCGATCTCACAACCAGTGTTTTTCTCTTCTTCTTTATCTGTGTATGTATCCGACCTGACTTCCTTCCACCCTTAAGGGTTTTTTTTTTTCTTCTTTTTTAAAAATGTTATCGAGCTAAAGATCGAACATGAAACATCATGTGGCTGCTGTGGTTAACGGTTACAGCGTTAACTCTCCCAATGTGAACATTTCACCTCCAAATATTTCAGTGCAGAGGAAACAAAAATAAGTTCAATTCAAACTCAAACTCAGCAACAGGTTTCCACCCCTAATAATTCACACACTGATTGTTGTTGGGTATGTATGTATGAGAGCACACCAAATTAAAAGCAACTTAGGACAAATATTGTTTCGCTGCACAGGAGCGATGCTGATCAGCCTATGTATAATACCTGTGCAGGTTTATCATGCTCTTGGCTTAAAGCTGCCCTGTGGAGTTCTGCTCATTACGAGCCATCAGCCGTGTTTTTTTTCGAGTAGGCTACTGCAACAGTCAGCCTGCGCCGTTCGATGACGTTGAACCCCCCCTTCCCTCCCTCCCTCCCCGAACGGCAAGTGCAGGTAACCAGGCAACCAGGTGACTGGCGAAGTAGGAAGAGAAAAAAAAGTTGTGGTCATTCAGCTTTGGCATTTATTTAGGGGTGTGACCTTATACATGTGTAAACGTTTACACGGAATGAAACTGTAAACGTTTAGTAAAAAAAAAAAAAAAAAAAAATCCCTAAACGATATCTAGGCCTACACGCAATTTATTTTCATATTTTTATACATAGGCCTACATTTTGGGGGGGGGGGCTGGGTGAAAAATAGTCCCGCACACTGTCTTAATTTAGAGAAAACTATGATTTAATAAAAATGATGCTGTGACGCGCTTCCCTCCTCCAAAATGTGTGTAAGTGCGTTTTTTCTTTCCTTTTTTCTTGTCTTTTTTTTTTTGCGAGCGAGTGTGATGGCGCCGCCACGCCGGGTCAAACATTGCTTTTCTGGTTGCCAAAAAATATTCTAAGCAAATATAGCCTCCCTAAACACAAACAAATAACCTGAAACAGATTGAAAGGGGTGTCTCGGGACATTAAAGACGGCCGAGGACTGACGAGACGCCTCTGTATTGCTCCTGCCCGGTCTGTCCACTCCTCTCATCCGCACTTCAGCACCTGTCCTGGGCTGCACCGTGTCGGCTCGGCTCGCTCCTCGTTTTAAATGACTTTACTCCTTTTAAAAGTAGTGTAAACAATTTACTGTTCTGATCACTCATACGCGTGTATAGTTAGGCTATACGTTGCATTATTATTAGTTATAGCTACTTCAAAAGTAAAGGACGGTGGAGCGAGCCAAGCTGTAGCCCAGGACAGGTGCTGAAGTGTGGGAGAGGAGGGAGAGACTGGGCTCCGCGGGGCTCTGGCAACTAGCGGCGGATCAGAGAGGGTGGAGGACCGACATGACAGGGGGTCTTGGTCTCCTGGTACCTGTGCGGTCCAGGACCGCGGAGGTCAGCGAGAGGGGGGGCGGGGGGTACGGTGGTCGACTCTGAACGCTCACCGGGCGGATCTCTCCAGTTACGGTGCGGTGCGTGTCGGGGGGGAGAGAGGCGGGACGAATCCGCCGTCGGGTCTCCTCCGCTCCGGTGGCTGCAGTGTCAGTGCTTCCACCGGCTGCATATCAGACTAGACAAAAATAAGATAACATGTTCTTCTTCTCTTCTGTTTACCAGCGCTCTAAACCCTACGTCAAATCCGAACGTGTTGCGTTGCATGCGTAATTCCCTGTGCGACAGCGCGGGAAAGTCGCTCCTCAGAGGCAATTGCGCTCCTGGGTAAACCAGGGACTGTTGTGTGGTGGAGATGCGTTCAATGATCATCCTAATAAGTCGTTTGGCAGTGGCTGCAATGTAAGGGACATTGTTTTATATGTATAAACTCCACAGGCCAGCTTTAAAGGCAGCAGGGTGTCTGTTTTTACAACAGTGGGAACTTGGCAACATTGGAGCTGGGAAGGCCCCAAAACTACCGTGATCTCACACAACCAACCATGTGACTGGCCCCTCCCACTTTAAATGTGTGTGTGAAGATGAGAAAGCAAACAAGTGCAGCATTGTGTCTGACTGACACTGTCTATGTATCCTGAGTAAAAAACTCTACTCTTGAAAAGTGTTGAAACTAGCACAAAAGAAAACAAAAAGTATGTTAACCTCGGCTTCAAGACACAGTGATCTACCAGGTGTCAAACGCTGTCTCTCTTGCATGTGAAGAGGAAACTGAGATGTAGACATTTTCCTGTTGCATGTGTGGTCTTTGTGGTTGGTGAACCTATATGAAAACGTGTTAACACTCAAGCAATGAATGTCTGCTCAGTGTTGAGGACATAGCTACTGAACGCCCCTCCACCGGTCTGTAAAATTTCATTCAGACTGGCGAAGTACCAAAGTCAAGTATCAGAAGATAACGACAAGTTCTGATGAAGAAAAAGCCTCATTATGACTAAAAAGTTCAATGTACCACTGGTTGGAATAAACATACAACTTAGCCATTTTTACTGTAACTCTAGAGTAAAAACATTTATCGACATTAATTCCTGTGATGTTTCCAGGAGCAGAAATTCCTTTGATTTTCACATTTCTATTTTTAGCCTAATGACTGAGAGCCTTGCTCGTCCCCGCCTCTGTTTAAGTGTTAAAACATCACGCTGCCTCTGAACTCACCACCATCCTCCTACACTGGCCCACTCAGTTTGACACCTGAGTCAGACCCAGAGCATGTCTTACATACATCTTGTACCGTAAATCACGTGACTCCCAGGGCCTTCATACGAACCAGGAGGTGGCTCCTGTTTGAGTGAGAGCGTCCCACCCCGCCTGCGTCCCGTCTGGTATAGTCACCCACCAAAACAAGCAAACAATCTCCTCTTTTATGTCTCTCAGGTTTAACCATGGTGTGACCACTGCTTGTGTAACGGATGTGCACTCACTCCACCCATAAAAAAAAGACGTGCTAACCAACCTGCCAAGTGGTTGTCAACCTCTTGGCGAAGAGGTTAGCATCGTCGCCTCCGGTGCGGGAGGTCGTGGGATCGAACCCCACCTAGGGCAGGCCGTGAGAAACACAACGTAGAGGGCCAGATATGACGTCGGCTACACTTGTCTTTTGTTCGCCAGTCAACACTCACAAACCGATGCCATCAAACCACAGTGTAAGGTGCAGGCCTGATGCCCCATGACGGTTTACTGTCTTATCTGAGGACACTTTGTCATGTAGACAGGAACAGGCTACAGCTGAACTTAAACTGTGTCAGCAGTCAACAGCACTCTACCTCATGTCCTCAATTCATTCTCCTGTCCAACATACAACTAGAGCCATAAGGACCCTCCTCACAGACCCTGAGGACAGATGCTCTGATGGCCTTGACATCATGAGAAAGGAGAGAAGACAGTTTGAATTTATCGGCGGGTGAAATGCTGCAAGAACTCATCCAGTCATAGATGTTCAGTACACTGACCACATCCTAAAAGTTCCTGAATCTTTGAGGAAGTACTACCGCTACTACCAGGAATGAAATTTATTTTCTGTTTCCTGTGGTCGAAACATCTATAGGAACTACTAAGGTTTCTGTGGTGGACATGCGCGTTCCCTGTCGGGGGCAGTTTTCCGGCAAGCAGTCGCTGCGTTTGACTCTGTCTCGTAACGTTCCATTATTATCTCATAGCGTGGTGAATGTGCAGGTCACAACTTTTCCATAAGAAGGTTTTGGAGTTGTTGGATTGTGTATTTGATGAGTTTGATGAGGGAAACCAAGAAATCCAATCAGCCTCAATCACCCATCAACAAAAAAACAACGGGTTAGACAAGACAAAAAATGAAGACAAATGCTATATTGGTGCAAACAGTGCTGTACACTGATGTTGTGGTGGAAGGTGGTCTGTGCGTATGTTGATGAACTTCTGCAGACCCATACAAATGAAACCTGAGGTCAGTGTTTGTGGACAAAAAACTGTGACTATGCCGAGAGCATGAAAGCCTGAGTGGGTTTATGTTCCTGTTAGAGGTTAGTGGAGAGAGAGTAAAGGTTTGACACATTTTACAACATTCATATTACATGGTTAAATGACAGGCAACTGGTTCAAATACCTCGTCCTACATGCTCGTGGTTCTGCAGGTTTTGGTGGGTGGTTTACTTGTTTGTTTGTTTTTTTTATCTTATTTATAGTAACTATGAGCAAAGTTCATGTTTCAGCCTTCATATTTTCATTGAGTGGATAACCTTTTATAAAACACAACCGTTCTCTTTAATCCCTTCTCATCTTTCTTGTTTTCCATGTCACCCCCCCTCTCTCTCCCTCCCTCCCTCTCTGTGTAGATGTGTACAATGAGATCGACCTGATGCTTTACTGGAAGAATGGGAACAACTCAATTCAAGCACCTGCTTTCTGCAAAAATACTCAGATGACTCTGCTGTTGTGGGCTGCATTAAGGGGGGATGTGAGAGGGAATACAGGAGCACAGTCAGGGATTTTGGGGACTGGTGCACCCTCAACAACCTGAAGATCAACACCACAAAGACTAAAGAAATGGTCCTTGACTTTAGAAGGACAAGACCTAAAAACCCACTCCCTGTCACTATACTGGGCACAGACGTAGAAACTGTCTCCACATATAAATACCTGGGTGTGCTGCTGGACAACAAAATGGACTGGTCCAGCCACATGGAGGCAGTCTACAAAAAAGGGCAGAGCAGACTGTTTTTCCTCAGACGGCTGCAGTCTTTTAACATTTGTCAGCCTCTGCTCTGTTCCTTTTATAAGTCTGTAGTGGCAAGTGCTCTTTTCTTTTGTGTGGTGTGTTGGGGGGCCGGAGCCCGTACTTCTGACCGGAATCGGCTGAACAAGCTGATCAAAAAGGCCAGCTCCACCATTGGCACCCCCCAGGACAGCGTGGAGCAGGTTGCAAACATGAGGATGTTGAGGAAATTGAACTCCATCCTGAACAACGACAGGCACCCACTCCACGCCCTTGAGGCCTTCAGACTGAGCTCACACAGCAACAGGCTAATCCCTCCCAAATGTAGAACTGAGAGGAACCTCAAGTCTTTTTTACCAGCTGCCATTAGGCTTTTTAACTCACAGTAATCATGTGCATATGCCATTTAGCTTCTCTTAATCGTGTGACAGCGTCTCTCCCTCCTTTTTAAAAATCTTATTTTTGACTTTGCCACTTTTACTTCTTTTTAAATAGCATTTTAGACTTTTGCTGCTCTTATTCTCTGACATAAGTTTGTAACGGGTTGTGCAATATTGTTGTTATTGTATTATTGTGTATTTTTTGTGCATGATGATGCGTGCTTGTGGTCTTGTGTTGTCTTCTGCTGCTGGTAACATTGTAATTTCCTGCAAAGGATTAATAAAGTATCTTTAACTTTAACTTAACTCCACACCTGCAGTGGCCTGTTTTTTTTTTTTACAGCAGCACTGGTGTGTGTGTGTGTGTGTGTGTGTGTGTGTGGAGTTGGGGAAAAAATAGCTTTTTAAAAAGAACTGATCAACAGAGTCCTCAAAAACAGACCTGATTAAACACATAAAATTACAATGCGGACGTTTTATATTAAAAATCAGTGTTTCTCTGACAGAAAGGGGGAATCCTAGTCCGGCCCGGCCGTCATGGGCTTGAGCAGAAAATCTAAATTATGCTCTATGAAAACCAACTCTATGTGGTTTATGAAATAAGTCATCTAAGTAACAGATGGCGTTATCTCTGTGTGTACATCTGGTTCAATAACATGATGTACCAGTTGTTCATTGAGTTCAAATAAAGTCTAAGATTCATTTTCTCAGGGTCCTTTAAATCATGAGGCAGGTTGCCCCTTATGCAACAGTCTACACAGAAGCTGTGTGAGCCGGTAGTAGTGAAACCATCAGCTCATGACTAAACCGTCTCTCTGACTGCAAACCTCTGCCATCAGGAAGATGACTTACGGTGCCAAAGTGCAAATGAAACTGCCTCAAGCTACTGTTTGTTCCCTCTAACATCAAGTTACTCAACTCTGATGGTAAACCTCAGGACCGAAAGAGCAATATAGCACACGGGAAAAACTGAATTTTATAACTGTAATGCAACTAATGATGTAACTGCATAAGAAACATTCAGGCCTCGTGGTTAAGTCCACTGGAAAAGAGGCTTAAAACATTTGTCACTTAAAACAAAACATTTTACATGAGATTTTACAATTTCTTTCTGTGCAAAAACATCCAAGAGTTTGTTTTTTCTCTCTCTCTAATTCACAAACATTCAAAGATGTCAAGGACCCCGAGGAACCCTGGTACAAGATGGTGAAAATATCACTGAATTAAAACAAACTAATTCAACCTTGAGGTCACAAAGGCAAATAAAAAATAATTTCCAGTGACGCAGAGTCCAGTTATGGCCTTAGTGTGGTTTTGTTGCTAATTACTAAAGAAAAGCAGTCATGACACGTGTGTGTGTGTGTGTGTGTGTGTGTGTGTGTGTGTGTTGGGTTTGTTTCCAAGAAAGATGCTACTTGTTGTCGGTGGTTTAAATTTGCGCAGAGAGCAGAAAAAGATCTAATGATGGGTGGAGGTGTGATAACCACACACACACACACACACACACACACACACACACACACACACACACACTATACATACATATAGAAGTGCGTCATCACCGCCAACAGTCAAAGCCAGCCCCCAGATGATCTTGGTGGCACCAATAAATAAACCCATATGTTTATCAGCTTCTGCAGACGCAGCCTGATCAGTGAACCAGTCAACAGGTCGACCAGTCAAGCAGCCAGTCCATCGTCCAAGATGTCCATCAAGACCATGTCCATCGCTCTCCTCCTGCTCTCAGTGTGTCTGTGCACACAAGGTAAGCACCACATAATTACTACAACATACTACATCTTCTGTGTATCGCTGTCATATATATTCACTGCATTTTACAGGAGAAATATATACCGTATATATTTTTAAACTGTATGTACATAATTCTGTGCATTAGTGGAAATACAATCATACTACATTTTATTTCCTCAGTTTTCCCAAGATAAAGAGATAAATATCTAGAGCGCTCAAGAAAAAGAAAACTTTATTTTTGGGATTTAACAACATAAAAGCTGTCTCAACTAAAATAATCAGAACCAGAGTCAAATCTACAGATGATAAGGAGCCCAGAGAGCAGCGACATGACCTCTGGTTGCCCGGGTGATGAAGGCCTCATCACTGATCATCACTGATCCACATCAGCACCAGCACAGCAGGCCATGTGATCTGCTTACACCTGTTGTATTTACAGTCTGCCCTCTCTGTTTGTGTCTCTCAGGGCGATTCCCAACTGATTCAATAGTCTCCCCGTGCTGCACAAAGGTTTCGCCCACTGACATTAGTGCAATTGCGAAACAGAATCCGGTGTATCAACCTGCCCGTGGTAGATGTGTGGAGGCTTTAATGTAAGAGCAAACACAGTCTCTTCTACACTCACACATACACACAGACTCATCATCATTTTCAACATGTCTTTTATCTTTTCTTCTTTAGTTTCCGCACAACCCAGGGAAAAGCTTGTGTTGACCCTAAAGCTGAATGGACCAAGAAATGTAAGTTCCCTGAGGGTTGTTTGGACCAAAAGAGCAATGTAGCACTCACTGTTATACTATAGGAAAAACTAAAGTTTATAACTGTAATACAACTAATGATGTAAGAAACATTTAGGCCTCATGGTTAAGTCCACTGAAGAAAGATCTGAAAATACATTTTGCATCAAAATTCAAATTCAAGAGACCAACACAGCCACACTTCCCCCAACCATTTGGCCACGAATAAATTAATGAATAAGTTAAAGCAGAAGTAAGCGGAATGTTTGTGTTAATATAAGTCTTAAATATTTATATCTTCCGACGGCAATCACTTACATAGAGTGTTTGGTCTGAAACACGGGTCTGTCAGTCACTCTGCTCTGCTGTAAGCCGAGGAGAAAACTTTCCTTGTATCCTACAACCTTTATCCAATGAGGAGAGAGAACGGCATAAAGGGGGGTGACGTAGGGACGAGGGCGGGGACTGCTAACTCCATTGGCTGACAAGAAGTTAGCCAAAATGACCGGATCGCTTACTTCTGCTTTAATTAGCCCATCTATAAAGATTTGCTGAAATTATGAATTCTCTAAAAATTCAAGCAGGTCCTGTTGCAGCGTTTCTGCTCTGATTCACTAAACAGAGGAAACCAGTGAGATACAGATGCCGAAACCATGAGCAGTAACATCTGGAGGTGTTACTACTCCCTAGATCAGTGCCTCTGTGGTGTGTGAACCGTAGCACTGATCTGGGAGCGCTGCTCGTGAAAAACCACACATTACAGTAACACAGGAAATGCTGCAGCATAGTTCAAGATGAAGAAATAAAGGATTCATTCAAATAATAATGATTAAAACTAATGAAGTGTTAATTCAGATTTTCTCTCTGTTTCTACCCTCTAGTCATCTGAAGCAGCTCCGCCTGTCTGAGCAACACATTGACCTGCTGCTCTCCAAGAAACTCCACAACACAGAATATTGAACCACATGTCTCTCTTTCACATTTTTCTACTGTAACAATCTCCTTGAAATACTTCTCATGTCTATGTTAACTTACTTAAACATATCCTGTATTTAAGTGTGTATGTGCATTAATTATATAAATATAAATACATATGAATATAAATATATATTGCTTCTCTTTACTGACTGAACTCTTTTTGATTACTAAAGCCTAACCTTTGAATTCAGGGGATAAACATGACAACACTGATGTGACAGTGGAGTTTCTCTTTCTGTGGTTGTTAGTTGAGACTCTGAATCCTTGGTCCTGTAATAAATCCTCCTTTCATGGTTTCAAGGTTACATGTGTTTAGTTTTTATTGAAACCATCATGGTCTGCTGACACAACCACCTCTCTGAGGATGCGGTGCAACTGGATTAATAACCACTTTCCTCAATGTTATGTAGGTTTAAATTAGTTTGGTGGTTATTTCCCTCTAGTGGCAGATGTATGAAATAACACTGGTGGTTTGTCAGTACTGGATTTACGACTTATGAACATTAACTTCTGTTTAATTGAGATTTTCTTTATTGAACGTAACATGTTTTTAAACTCAATCAATATACCAACAAATCAGTGTGTATTGTTTGAAGCTGTCCTGTTTAAAAGTTTGAGGAACTGGATCATGGCGATAATCATTAGTCGTAGTCAACCAGCTCAAAACCAGTGTAGGCAGGTGGAAGACATGTTAACTAAACCCATGAACTCTATTCATTTCTTTACCGAACAAAACATTTAAAGACTTTCAAGAAGGAAAAAAATCAACTCTGATCAATAAAGAAACAGAACTGTGCTTAATCTCAATTATTCATACGTAATACTTCATGGTATGCGGCGGTATGGCTGTATTCAAACGAGAGCTAGGACACTTTTCATCTCCATTATGCTATGTTCTCCCACATTTGCCACATTTCTTTTCAATTGCCCCCATTTTCTGTCCTTTGACTTTGTTGTCATTGTGGTTTCCAGTTCGTTTAAACTGCACCCCCTGTACTGGACCCGCAGTGTCCTCTTGCAGACTCACTTGTGCCGCGACCTCCACTGATTATAATAAATAACATGATCATTCCTGCAACTTTCAACTATCTTGTAACTAACTTCAATTTTGGTGTATTAGAACCACCACCAGCATGTTATTGCAGACTTCCCAGCATGCATTTTGTTCAGACCCCGACCCACCAATGTTATGTAATGTTGGGGGCTCACGCCGTGACGTGTATGTGTGTCACTGGGCTGGAATACACTGTGACTGCATGTCATAACATGTCCTGCCCAGAGCGATTGCCCAACACTCTGACATAAACGTCACAAACTTCCTTAAAATTTTCTCATTCCATCTTGAACACAAAAAAAAAATGTTTTCACATATTTTATCTATAATAAATTCATGAGAAAAACTTTTTTTTCCAGTAAGGCAGATTTCCACTGAGCTGTGACCAGTTTGCATTCCATGTGATGACTGGCTCATAACTGTCTGTATACTGAAACAAACTGATAAGACCCCCGTCACCCTTCCAGGGCTCAGTAGCCTACCCCTAATAATTAGGAAAACCCTGACTTCATTTTCCAAACGAAACCCCGGTGAAAGTGTTTCCTGTCAGTGAAAGGTTGACCATTTCATTGGAAACCCCCCGTAAATTAGCTGGCTATTCACAGAAATGAAGAAAGAAGATGGAAAAAAGAAAAAAGAGGAAGAATGATGACTAACCGGAGGCGTTACTTCTGCTTTTCAGACCTTAAATATCTGGACCCTTCAGACACTTTTCAGTTCAGCAAGCAAGGACAGCAGAAGAAACCCCAACAAGAGACTCTACTCAGTCGAAGATCTCATCTTATCCTTTCTGAAAAATGGCCAACTGTGGATCTCTGCTTAAATGTGCGCTGGTCGCCATTGTCCTGGTGGCTCTCACTGAGTCTGCATCAATAAGTAAGATCAAGATTTGAATAAACAAGCTACAAGGATTCAAAGTCTGAAGAGCTATTAAAATCATTATTATCATGATTGTAAATTAACTCGTGCATTTTTCTTCCCACCTTCAGATGAGAAGCTGGCGTCCTGCTGTCAGACCGTCACCACCCAGGAGATCACTGAACCAGTCTTGGGATACTTGATCCAGAGACACAACCCACCCTGTGTCAGAGCTGTGATGTAAGTAAAAGGATTGTTTGATGCTGCAGCATCGGCTATTTAAAACTATAGGAATTCACGTACTGGTCTTTTAATACTGAACTCACACCAGCTTGTAAACTAAAGTTGCATTTCATTCCTGCAGCTTCCAGACAGAGTCGGGTCTGTACTGCGCTGCGGTCAAAGCTCCCTGGGTGCTCAACAAGATCAAGGAGTTCAGGTGAGTCTCACATCAGAGTTCATCACACACTCACTTTGTTCCTTATTTATTCAGGTAACTTCTTTCAGCTCGAGGTCTCACACATGTTTTTGTTCTCCATCTCACAGGCAGTCACAGACGACCACGGCCCCTCCATCCTCCACCTCCCTCCTCTCCCTCATCACGTCCTCTGCTCCCCTTCCTTCATCCTCCACATCACAAGAGGACAGCCAGTAGACCGGCACCATTTCCACAACACCTGAATTTTAATAGGAAGTTCACTATTTATGATCCAAAACATGTTTAAGAGAGCACTTGCCGAATAGAATTCTGTTCAATCTTTTATTTATACTGAATATTTAGTTTCTTTCAATGAGTGAAAAATATTTATTAGTTTAATTTAATTGACCTGCGGTGAGAGGAGTATTAGTTTATTTATTGTAAACTTTATCTTTATCAAATGTTTACATCTAACTTTATGACAGTGTCCTGTTAAAAGTCAACGAGTACATTTGTGAAATTGTAACAGGTAAAAGATTTAGAGTTATTTATTTATTTTAAATCTTTGTAACGATGAAAATATTTGTCAAAAATAAAAGCTGCACCTTCGATCTCACAACCAGTGTTTTTCTCTTTTTCTTTGTCTGTGCATCTGTATCTGATCTGATCTGACTTCCTTCCACCCTTTGTCTGTGTGGTGCAATTGGGAATAACTGCAAACTTTGCATCTTTCAAGGAAACTTTACTCTGAATGTGCTCAACAGGAAGAACGAGCATCACAACACCACTTCTTCATATGTATATGGCCCTGTATTATTCAGTGGTGCCTCCTAGTGGCACTCGTAATAGACGTAATAGAATTACAGAACACAACATCTCCTCTCTCTGTAAACAATACAGCTTTACATCTTGTAACATCTGCTGTCATGGCACCGTGGGAGAAGGTAAGCTCAGGCCGTTTAGTGTGGTAGTCCATTAGTGTTATGGCGTAACGGCAGGCAGAGGGAGCCGTTTTAACATGATGTATCAACATGATGTATGGCTGGCTGTGCAACCCCCATCAGAGATAGCTTACAAAATGTCCTATTAGCATCCTCTCAGTGTTTTATCAGCATCATCCAACTTGTAGAGTATTATTTTCTATTTATGTATAGACTCATGCAGTTATTCACTGAGTTCAAATAAAATTTAAGATTGCTCATTTAGTACAATGTATGTACACAAGTACTCAATTGTATAGTTTGGAGAAATCATACAATACATTTTATTAGCTCCTTTCCAGCATCTGTTCACTGTTCTCAAACAAACTCAGGGAAACTGCCTCAAGCTACTGTTTGTGCCCTCTAACATCAAGTTACTTAACTCTGATTGTAAACCTCAGGATCGAAGGAGGAATGTAACAAGGGCTGTATAGTACTGTATATGCAAGGAAAAACTGAATTTTGTAACTGTGATGCAACTAATGATGTAACTGCATAAGAAACATTCAGGCCTCATGGTTAAGTCCACTGAAGAAGAGGCTTAAAGTACATTTTACATCAGGGTCAAATTCCCTCAGATTCAAGAGACCAACTCAGCGCAGGTCTTCTATAATAACAGAAACCAAGCCTTGAGAGACAAGTGAGAGACGCTTCAAAGTGTTAGCACTTCTCAGCTGTTGTGTTACTTTCATGACGGACTGAGGTCAAACATATGCACACAGCGGCACGTGGCTCATATAAGAAACACTGAATTTACCCACTCTCAAAAAAAGAATCATGACACCCATGTGTGAGTGTTGGGTTTGTTTCCAAGAAAGATGCTACTTGTTGGTGGTTTAAATTTGCGCGGAGAGCAGAAAAAGATTGTCCGAGGGGTGGAGGTATGATAACCACACACACGCACACACACACACACACACACACACACTATACATAGAAGTGCGTCATCACCGCCAACAGTCAAAGCCAGCCCCCAGATGATCTTGGTGGCACCAATAAATAAACCCATATGTCTGCATCAGCTTCTGCAGACGCAGCCTGATCAGTGAACCAGTCAACAGGTCGACCAGTCAAGCAGCCAGTCCATCGTCCAAGATGTCCATCAAGACCATGTCCATCACTCTCCTGCTACTCTCGTGTCTGTGCACACAAGGTAAGCACCACATAATTACTACAACATATCATATATGACATCTTCTGTGTATCGCTGTCATATATATTCACTGCATTTTACAGGAAGAAATAACTGAAAAACTGCATGTGCATTCATTCTGAGAGGCAGCTAGTGCTGAGATGCAAAGAATACCACTGTAATGATTTTTTTTTACTTTTTGCGTTATGTTGATAGGAAAGTAGATGTAGGCAGGATATGGGGAGACTGGGCGGCTTGCAGCAAAGAGCGCACTTTGGGATTCAAACCGGGGCTGGCTGCAGCGAGGACTGTAGCCTCTGTACAGTATAAGGGAATTCTGATAAAATAAATAAGGTCTGCTTTTAGAAAAATGAATCACAACAGAATAATTCAGTTTTGTCATTCCTAGGGAAATAAAGCAAAATAAATCATAAAAATACTTTAACTTAAATTTAACTTTGTTTAATTTTGCCCGGGTAATGAGGCCTTGATCCACATCAGCACCACGGCACAGCAGTGTGATCTTACAGTACACCTGTTGTATTTACAGTCTGCCCTCTCTGTTAGTGTCTTCCTCAGCGCGATTACCAGTCAAAAAAATATTCCCCCCGTGCTGCACGAAGGTTTCGGCTGCTGACCTCAGTGCAGATGTGACAGGGGGGCAGGAGCCCAAGGTGCAACATGCCCGTGGTCCATGTGTGGAGGCTTTAATGTAAGTGCAAACACAGTCACATACACACAGATTCATCATCATTTTCAACACATCTTTTTTCTTTTCTTTTTTAGTTTCCGCACAAGTAGGGGAAAAATCTGTGTTGACCCTGAAGCTGAATGGACCAAGAAATGTAAGTTCCCTGAGGGTTTTTTTTAGGCCTCTTATAGTCCACTGAAGAATGGGCTGAAAACACATTTTACATCAAAATTAAAATTCCCTCAAATTCAAGAGACCAACACAGCCACACTTCCACTAACTGTTTGGCCACAAATAAATTAATGATTAAGTTAATTAGCCCATCTATAAAGATTTGCTGAAATTATGCACAGCGAGTAAAGAAATAACGTCACTTTATTAAGTTTGAATAGTTTTTCATGTGTATGTGTTGTGTCAAGTTAGATCTCCAAAATCTCACCTGAGTAACTTGCCAACAGATTTTCAGAGGTTTCCTGCCGGCTGGTTAAATTCTTTTTAGGAGATAAATGTTGGTCTCATTGATGAAATATAACAACTGTGGCAGTCACATTAGTTTGTTTGAATGTACAGTGAAGCTTTAGGTGTGTATTGGACAGAAGAGCAGCGCTGCCTCGGGGCTCTGTACTGTACTGTATCCCACAGTGCAGACCTCTTACCCCTAACCAAAGACGCTTTAGAGTTGTGAAGTATCTTTGCCGTGTACCGTAACCATAAATAAAATGATCGGTTCATTGTAAAACATTTACCGGTATTTATTTATTGATGTAAATGTGATGCTTTCTGTACATAACTACATATTGTAGACTGGTCAGATCGGGGTCAGATGCACACTGGACATATTTTGCTACATTTTGGCCAAATCAGTAGGCTACGTATTTGCAGTATAGTATGCGGTGTCTGCAGCCAGTGTCACAGCATCGGCTGCACTGCTGTGAAAAGTTCATGCGCGTTCCCGCAACGGCTCAGTTGATGGCAAGCTGCAACGGCCATCGTGTCAATAATGAGTCTTATTTCTTGATCCTGCCCCAAGTTCCTTTAAGTCACAAAGGTTTCATTCAAATAATGATTGAATTAAAACTAATATCGTATTAATTCTCATTTTCTCTCTGTTTCTCTCTAGTCATCTGAAGCAGCTCCGCCTGTCTGAGCAACACATCTCCTGAAAGTACTTCTCATGCCTGTGCTAACTTACTCAAACATATCCTTATGTGTGTATGTGCATGAATTATATAAATATAAATGTAAGGGATAATGTAGAGTGAGGAGGTTGTTATTGATTCAATGTTGTTTCTTATCTGTTATTCAGGATGTATGAATCCATACTGTACTACATCCTGTCTGGGTTTATTTCTCCATAACAACCGACTAACTCTACATCATCTCACTGTGACTGTGACACGGCTTACGAGTGCAATAATTAATTTGAGACATAATGTTGATCAAAATACGACTTTTATCGCTTTTTAAATTGCATCATTGCAAGTGCATCTGCAAGTCCGGTCACTTCTCTGCTGTTTTGCTAACCCTCCTTCCGGTCGTGTGCATTTGTTTTCAGCGAAGCCTTTGATAATCAAGCAGTGGATCGATGGATTACCATAGGATGTGTGTATTTGTGTAGTCTGTGAAGACTTTCAAGACAAAAAAAATAAACTCTGATGAATAAAGAAACTAAACTGTTTCTCAATTATTTAGATGCAACGCTTCACGGTTTGCAGCATGTGTGTATTCAAACAAGAACTAGGAACAAGGCTGAAGTGGAGAAGGGTTCAATGTGAACAGCATGGGTCGGTACTAATAATAATAATATTCATAATATTAACCATTACAATTAAAAGAGATAAATACATGAAATATTTCAGCCTGTGTGTAATGAATCTATTTATGAGTGTCACTATTTGAATTGAAATACTACTACTTTTCCAAGATATTCAAATTTATTGAGATGCACCTGTATGTCTTTGTATTAATGCATGAATACTGCAAAGATTCCAACCTGACGTAGCAGCTAATCGCTGCGTTGTCCTGCAAAAGCGGTTGGCTTTTAGTCAGAGATGAACCAGTAACTGTAATAAACACTCAAAGACTTTAGCTGGGGTACAGTTGTTATAGAAATTTCGTTTGATGATTTGATGAGTTTTTCTTATTTCATTTATATTTAAATATTTTTTTTGTGTTCAGTTCAAGAGCTGGAGCTGTGACCTCAGTGCAAAATATTTATGAATGTTGACCCGATAATAAAATTGTTTTTAAATGTTATTTATGATGTTTTTCTTTGCAGCATTTCCTCCTAAATCAAAGGGATCCCAGGAGTATGTTTCCTTTTTAATAGACTGCAGTGCAGGGGCGTCAAAACCGGCCTGGCATAGGGTCCATCAGACCCTCAGGATGAATTTGCTAATGTGAAAATTACACAGAAGACAGAAGAGGCATAATATTGTTGAAACTGCACGTGTTTTATCGAGAAATTTCAGGTTGTTCATAATATCTTGTGTAAAAGGATAGCTCATTAACTGTAAACATCTTAATAATACTAATACAAAGGGAAAAAATCAAAGTTCTTTTTATTAATAGGTAATTATGTTATTATTTACTGGTGTGGACAGAGTTGTGTTTTGTTTAAGATATTAAGATGTTTGTGTTAAGATGTTCTGCACAGATTATCCCACCATCATAAGTAGATTAAAACCTAAGCACTCACAAGTCCTAGGCAGCTCCCTTCACCTTTATTCACTGAGCTCACCTTAAGCTGTGTTTCCAGACTTCACTCTGGGTTTAGTCTTTGCTGCTTGTTTTTTCTCCTTTGCTGGTGTGTCTGAGCCTCTGCTGATGCTTCCTTTACTGGAAGTCACAGGAGTGTGGAGCCTCCCGGTGGCCAGAGCTGCCTGCTGCAGTTTGAGCTGCAAGATGTCACTGAGCAGGGAGGCCTCTCGCTTCAGACTCTCCACCATCTGGCCTTCACTGGCCCTCAGAGCTCCACGAACTAGCTCCAACACACCCTGCAGAGAGCGGCGGACACAATATAAGACAGAGTGGGAGAGATATTGACTTTTTCTGCTCATGCAAACACATTTCCCGGTGTTTACCTCTTTGTCCAGGTGCACATCCTCAGGAATATCCCCTATAGTAACCCTTGAGCCATTTCGGAGACTCGTCAGCTCTTCCTCCTTGTGCTGCAAGGTAGAGGTGAGCTGGGCTCGACGGCACTGACGCTCCCACTCGTGCACTTCCGTGCCCTGCGACACAAGTACAGGGCAAAGATGAAATAAATGCGGCAGCTGAAATCATCATGCTTTGCTAACTGGTTCTTACCTGTGCAAGAGGGCAGGGTGTAGGTGGCAACTGCACCTCCAAGTGCAGCTGAGCGATAGACACGGGAGCAGCTCCACTCACCACAGCCTGGAAAAGTCTCCGCCGGGTGGAGCAGGTGTCTGAGAGGAACTGGGTGAGTTTGTGTCGGTGCACGGAGGTGAGGTTCGGTAAACATTCAGATAGTGAATCTCTCAGCAAGACCAGGAGGTTGGGTGTGTCGAGACCTGATGGATAGATGATAATTAAGACTGAGAGGAGGTTTATTAACTCAAACCTCAGTAAAACATCAGATTTGAGATAGCAAGCAAAAGCTCAAACACTAAACAACGCCCAAATCTCATAACACATGTCTGTTCTCACCATCCAGCTGTGGGAAAATGCGTTTAGCAATCCCAGCGGTCTGGATTACAGCAGGCCAGGGGAGGCCACAGTCTGCTGCAAACATAGCGACGTCGTACACAAACTCTTGATGGAAGCAGCGGCGTTCATCGCAGAACTCAGGCCATGAGAAGTGGCAGCTGAGCCTCTGCACTCCAGTATCCCTCTGAAAGAACAGAGGCACAGACAAGAGCATGTGCATGTGCATGTTTTGTGTCAAATCTGACAATTTGATAGAAAGTACACTGCTCTGCACAAATCAGTGGATTGGGATGAAATGAATAGCCAGAGACCCTTTAGAAGTGGTAGCACTATAATACTGTATTGCATTCAAAACTTCCCTTCAGTAAAGAAGCTATTTGTTTTTGTTGATACAGGCAAATTAACTCATAATTCATGTTTGGTGCATAAACTAGTAAGCTTTATTTTTTGTGTGTGTTATTTTTCAGTCTTTTTTAATGAGATTTTCAATTTTTAGTTAGATTTATTGGGTAGCTACTTCCTTTTGCTGCTTTTATGGGATCTACCCATCTAGTATTTTATATACATAGGTTATTTCATAGCTACTAATATAACAATATATCTAATTAATGCATTATAATGAGTCTGCGAAGTGTACAGCTATCAGATAAAGCTACAAAAGTAGTGTATGCTGGCACGTGATTAATACAGTGGTTCAGTGCTTTATTAATTCAATTAGTTGTTTTTCATTTTAAAAGTTTATATTGAAAAACAGCTATTATAATCTCGATAATGCACCTGAAAGCGAAGGTTTAGTGTGCAAATAATTTTCAATAGGACGTGAACCTCCGGTTACGTCGTGTTTGGTTTGTCTCTAGTTCCTGAACGCACCTTCAGATCTCCAGCTGTTTGTTTACTCCGCGCCTGCCTGTCTAGTGTCTACCCATGTGTCTACCTACCTGCAGTCTCGCTATCTGCGCCATCTCCCTCTCTGGAAGACAGTCCATCTTCTTCTATCCTTGTTGAGTATCGACCTACAGGCAGCGAGTTCACCCGGTTGCCATTGGAGACGGACGCTGCTGTTACGTCGTGACGTCGCGTACGTACGTAGCACAACCATAGGAGCACAACCAAGAACGACGTAGATGGTGGAGTCTCCTGTCCCACAAGCTCCACGATGTCTGTGAGGGGACAGAGTAGACAGACCATAATCTAAACAGAGATGATCCAGCTCATCCACCTGCAGCCCCCACTCTCCAGCAGCTCATCCTCCATGTGCCACACACATGCAGGAAGAGCGGGTGGTGGTGTTACCTGTTGTGAAAAACCATTTTGGGACAGAAAGACCTGCCTGTGGTAATTTGTTCAGCACCTATTTTTTGTCACTATGCATATTCACATTCAGCTGAATAGGCTACTATTACTATAATATTACTATTGAATACTACTCAGAAGAATAATTTCACTGACATTATAATGGAAAAGTCAACCAGAGATCCCATCATTCCACATTAACCCAGGTGGGAGGCGACCGCCATTCCGACATCCCTCCAGGCCTCTAGGCTGGATTGCACCAACAAGGTTTAACTTTAAAACCAGATTAAATAATGGTTTAAATTTAAATTCTGTTGAACTTTCAACCTAGTTCAAAATCCAGACAGATTAGATTTAAACCTCGCTTAAAATCTCAGTTTAACCAGAACTTTAAAGGGACAACGAGGAGTTTTGGAAAAGCGAAGCGTTTTCACACTACATTTATGAGCCTCCGCGCGCACCGTAAAATTCATTTGACCGGCGCAAGACAGACTCATGTTTTCATTCATCAATAATTAAAGTCAGAGGTTCAAAGAGGTTCAGTTACCGTCGTAGTTCTGACCATACACGGCGATTCAGCTACGTTATTCTCATGACTCGTTGCAAAACTGAAAGTAAAGAAACGCTGGTCGGCTCGACCAGCATCTCCGTCACCACTAATAATAACAAAATAACGATAGAGACAGAATGATATATTTATCGAAAATGGAGCCATTAACAAGTGTGGGTAGCGGAGATTCATCCACATTAACGTGAGACTTTTTTATAACCGATTAGAAACTCCTCGTTGTCCCTTTAAAGGTGTACAGAAAAGAAAATTGAATTTGAGCCCACTCTGGGTCATAAAATTAGTGTAATAACTCATCTATCAGACGATGTAGGCCAAACTTTGTGCAAAATTCTATTTTTGAGTAAATCCGGGATGAAAGTGTGTATTTTAGTGTAGTTTTTTTTTTCGCATTGGATAACGCAGGCGCATGGATTATACGTCAGCCTGTACACGATTCACTAGCCACTGATATTGGATCCGTAATCCGTCATTCAAACGTCTGAGACACGCACACACACACGGAGCTCGGGCTCGCCCCAAGCTTTGAATATCCCGCCCGCTCGAAAACGACCAATCAAATTCATTTGCCTTACTCGGGTAAACTCGTGTTGCAGCTCGTGACAACTCGGCGTGACAAACGGGACAAACGGCCATTTCTGTACACCTTTAAACTCCAGTTTAAAATGTGATCTAGGGCAGTGGTCTTCAACGTTTTCCAGGCCAAGGACCCCCAAACTGATGGAGAGATGGAACGGGGACCCCCTACTTATATAAAACAGTGTTTTATAGCCTATTTAACTGGTCCTTTGTCTATATGGCAATTGGCAACACTTAATTTTCTATAAAACGTCCCATCATTCTGACAATTCTTGCCTCCTATGGTCAGAATGACAGTATTCTTTTTATTTTTTTAAACATCCTGCCTTTCCGACAATTCTTTTAATAGCGTATTTTTTCCCAAAAAGATTTTGCATTGGGCTTAGGCAATGATGAAAGGAGTTGGATAAGTTTAGTAAAAAAGACCAGGTAGAGGCTAGACAGGCCAGATAGATAAAGTCCAGAAGTAGAGAGTCTAGATAAGTAGGAGGGAGTCACCTGTTGAGTAACGCACATTTCCTTAAATTGAAAGCCTTTCGGAGTGGTGGGATGTCGGAATGACAGCATGTAACCATTCCAGGTGAACCAGGTTGTCACTGCTTTACCGTCCTTTACCTTGCCAGTATTTGTTTTCTCATTTTGTTCCTTGCCATTCAAATTTTCCAGACGTCAGTCTTGATTTTCTTTGGCTCTGCTGAGTGAGTTTTATCCCTAACCATTTACCATTGAAAACTATGCAAGCATATCAGTACCTGCAATCCACTGAAATGCTCCACAATCCAAAGTAAATACACCCACTCCATGGAGGAAAATAAAGTCTTTCTCCAGTAAATGGGTTTCACTCTCAGGTTTTTGTTTTTCTATTTACCAATGGAACAACATGCTCTCTTCCTCATTGACCTCTGACCTTTGACAGCATGGGTCAGTGTGAACTGTCAAGAGCAGATAAACACACATGGCAAAAATGGGCCAATGGAAACAGACATAAGAGCAGGGACGTGTCTGTAGACATGGTTAAAACTAGTGCCTTTTAGGTTTGTGGCACAATCACAAGCAATCAGGTAAAATGCAACAAGAACCCACTCTTTCTAAAAACCATTGCTACAGAAACCCTTGAAATTTTCACTGCTTTAAATATCCTGAATGTTAAATACCTACTTAGACCCACAGAGGCCACCATTACCTCACTCATTAGCTGCACTCATTTTGAGATGTGTTCAAATTTAGATGTCCTATAAGAAAAAAATAATATGGCAGTGTTTCTTTATATGGCAGAATGACATTTTTAAACATTTATTTATTTCCCTGTCACCAATCACATTAGTATGGTGAACCACTCCATGTACCACCCTGAAGTAAACACAGCTGAGACATGATGCTGCTGCAAGGGGCAAGGGTGCGTTGATCACCAATCCCCTTTGTTGCATGTGTCTACTTTAACTTATCTATTTTAACCAGTTTTTCAAATTTCTATTTTTGAACATCCTGTTTTTAAAAGTGTTGTGAAGCCATGTTTAAAACCTCATGGAGCAGAGTCCATAAGACTTTCCGACAAAGACCAGTGGCTGTTGAGGAGGACTAACTGGTTACATGAAGGCTGTGTTGTTGATGTTCTCCCCTCTGTGTCACATTCAAAGCAACACACAGAGATCAGTGAAGCAGCACATGACATGGAGGGACCAGCCAGATCCCAGATCATTCTTCAAACACAGCAGTCTCCACATTTCAAATAGTTGCATCATGGTACACACACCAGCAGTGTTCAAATCCACCATGAATTGAACAGCCTATGAAATTCTAATCAAAGGGTAGGCGTTTCATGGAATACATTCATATGGTATATGCAGTAAATAACACAAATAGCACCAGCAGAAATCTTGGTAACTTTAATTTACAGGCCGTTAATTACGTGATAATGTCAAGAAATAATTGCGTAGTAATGTCCAAAAATAACCTATAACAGCCATTTTAATAGTAGGCTAATGTCTTTCTGGGCTATTTCTACACAATCAATCGTTATAGGTTATATTTCTCGACATTACTATGCAATTGACGCTTTTTCTAGGCTATTTCTAGACATTATGACACAATTATTATGTCTTGACTATTTCTTGACATTATCACATAATTAAAGGCCTGTAAATTAAAGGGTTACTGAAACACACTCATGTGAATGCGATCAATTATCAGAAAAATGAATGCAGGGAAGCTATTTGGTATAATCCCAGACATTTTAAACCTGCTAGAAAAGATTACAACATACAAGATTACAAATGACCAGAAATCTTACATGATAGATTTAGCTGTAATAAAATACCGTTCAACCTATGTCACATACGGTATAATATAAAGTAATACGGTATAGTTATATACACTGTGCTTTTGTACATATTTGTATGGGTTTATTATGTTGTCTCGTTGAGTTTTCACGTCATTGCATGGATGCATTTAAGGGTCTTGTTATTCTTTTTTGTTGACCATCATTATCATTATTTTATTCATCATTATTGATCACATCTAGTATTATTTTGATATTCATTTTACTGCTTGTTGGTCCTTTTTGACTTTTGTTGCAACAAACACCTTTAAACTGCAAATGGACTTTTGGATTTTTGGTGATGAAGATGAGCACTAACTCTTTCAGCATCTTATATTTTGAGAAATATAGCGGCTACAGAACTGGTGGTCTAATCACTTGATGTTTGACTTGCCTGTCGGTCTGCTGGCTCTCCCGGGTAGGCCCGTACACATCTGGAATGAACGGTAATCAGCACATCTGTGAATATAATCAAACCAAACCCATCAGCATTGTGTTAGGGTGTTTTACTGTTTATTCCCCTAAAGAGCAAACGGTGAATGGTATTATCTCTGACATCAGCGCTGTTGGAATAGGTTTTCAATCATAAAACTAAATTGGAATGATATGTTTACCTTGAACAGCTGCTGACAGGAATTCCTCTCCCGCCTCCATGTTAGTTTGAAAGATGTCGAGTTCATATTAAAACTGAAGAGGCTGAACTGACATTTTTATTTTGTTGCGTCAACACTGGTGATGTCTCTACCCAGACTGCATTGCGACATATGGGAGCAACCTGGAAGTGAACGTGACTTATGTTGTAATAGATGGTGTTTCTGTTTTTGCTGGTGGATTGATGTGATGGTTTTAACCATGACTACGAAATCAGAGGCTCAGAGTCCAGACCAAATCAAAAGGGTTGAGATCATCCCTTGAGGGATGGTCAGTAAAGACCGGTCATTCCTGTTGGCACATTGGGGAACCACAGGCAGCAGTTTCATTGACGGATCAGTGCGCCCTCACTCTATGCTGCCAGCAAATACCCAAGACGGTCGTGTACATCAAAACAACCATCCGTGCCATCTCCAAATTCTGGGATTTTCACCAGTAGGACCTGAAAGACATACCTACAGTATGGCTCAGGATGCTGCAGGAGGAAGATGGTCCAGTTGGATGTTTGTTCTTTGTCACAGACACAGGGCAAATTCAAGAAGAAGCCCTTCAACAACCTGCTTTATGTTGCCGTTCAGCCTCTATTCAGGTGGAAGATGATATGTCTCTCTGAAACTATGGCTGACCAGCCTCACCAACCAAACCAGACCTATCATTGACTCCTGGAAGATGTTTCTCAGTAGGAAGTAAATATTAACAAAAATTCTCTAACTTGTTATTCTCTGAGCTTGTTTTAAAGCAGTAAATGTTATATGGTATGAAGGTTCCTAAATGATATTGAACAAAGTTAAGTTTTCTTCATAAAGAGTTGGTTTCAAACTACAGCCTGATATTGAAATTAATTAATAGCTAGCTACCAAAACATTCAGGTGTGTCTGAAAAGTATTTAATAACCACTGTAAATATACATGAATAAAAACTGGTGCAGTTGCATTGTATTTTACATTGAAAACCTTGTTTCTCAACATCTCAACAGTCTGAAAGTCTGAAATAAAAGACAGAAATAAAAACTCATTATTGCTGGAGGATCCAGCAGGTTCTGATCCATGCGATGGCTGTGAGGTTGAAAAAATGCTGAGGACCACTGCAAAGACGGACTTGACAGTGATAATAGAAAGGTCCAAGAGACATGTCCTCTACAGTGTCCACAGTAGCAGATGATATGTCTATAAAAGAGTTTTTGAGTATGATATCCTGTGTTCGGAGGCGCTGCGAAAAGAAGCAGAAGTTCTGAACGTCTTTACAAGAACCAAGCGACTGTGCCCGGTCACAGCATGAGGGTCTCCGTCTGCAGGATGGACGGGGCTCGGGAGTTCCTGGGAAACTGGGAAGAGTTTTCGGTGCCGTTGCGGCTGATGGACATGGCGTGAAGCCTGTAGTCCCGCCCTACGTAACGCTTGAGCGATAAACTCCTCCACGTCCTCCTCAGCTCGCTCTGAACCTGTTTGCACACGAAGCAAAGCAGTCTGTGAATTCAATGACTAGAATTATATGTAGAAGCACATGTAATTTTAATTGTTGTTCTTAAAGATTTTAAACTATTGTTTCTGCATTTTAAATATTTATTGTCATTTTTTTCTTTTCTTTAAAGGGACTACGAGGAGTTTCGGAAAGCAAAGTGTTTTCACACTACATTTCCCATGAGCCTCCACGCACATGGTGAATTAATCAAGAATGAAAGTCGGGGGTTCGAAGGGCGAGTCAACCACTAAATAATAATGTCAAAATAACTATAAAGACAAAACAATATATTTATTGAAAATGGACCCATTAACGAGTGTGGGTAACGTAGATTCATCCACTTTAATATGAGACTCTTTTATAACCAAAACCAAACTCCTCGGGGTCTCTTTAATGTAAAATTCTGGACTTTTCAGTGGATCCTTCTGGTACCACTGCTAGCAAGAATTAAATAAATCAAATCAAATCAAATCAAATCATATGTGTGTGTGAAGACGCACCTCGCTGTTGAGGAAACAGTACAGCACAGCCACAATGAGACCCTGAAACACAACACACAACTGTTACTGATGGATTTAGAGGAGGCTCTGTGGACACACTCCGCACTGCTCAGAAGAGTATCACACAAATCAAGCACATGGCTCCTACAGCTTTTCATGAAAAGATTTGATCAAAATAAATATCTGTCAGGGTCATTCTCTGGTCATCAAATCTCACATCAAGGCTGAAGTTAAACTTTAATCAAGTCTCAACACTAAGTTGCGTCAAGATCTGAGTAAATCAAGAAGAAATCAAAGACTCTTCAACAAGATCAAAACAGGCAACAAACTGCTCATGTCTTTCCAATGTGAAAATGTATTTTTCCAAACATCCCATCAATCAGTGCAGCAAAAACATTTTTAGTTCTTACATTTAAAATATTTTCTAAGACGCTTTCCTCCACTGTCTTTCTCCTCTTGGCACAACAAATCAGTTGAGATGTTTTATTTATTTGTTTGTATACGATATAATGTGTGGTCACGGTCATGTGGTACCTGGAAGGATCCGAGGCCCAGATCAAAGAAAATCTTGATGCGATGCATGTTTTTATTAGTCGGCTCCATGTCCAGGTAGATGAACACCATGTAGTTCACCCCGAACAGAGGGATCAGCAGGAGAGTGGACTTAGCCAGACGTCTGGTGAGAAACACACAGGCACAGGGGTGAAGAAAAAAACAGCAACATAAAATATGGGACCAGAAAGCACTCTGAGATTGTATCAGTCAAATAAAGAATAAACACCTCAGCTACCACAGGTCAGAGGTCAAACAAGATGCCTCAGCGTACCTGTACTGGGACTGTTCGTTTCCTCCCACATCAGTGCAGCGCAGTTTCTGCACCAGGATGCGAATGATGCTGATGAACAGAATGAAGTTGATCTTAAAGTGGAGAAACACAAAAGTATTAAGACAGAGTAGAGCCAAAACAGGGATTTTATTTGAGAATAAGAACATTTCTGTTCTGTTCTTTCTTAATTTCTGTTTTTACAGCTTCATCAAAGAACATGTTAAAATGGGCTTTTTACAGCGTTACAAGTCTTTGCTAAGTGCATTCAAGCTCGACAGAATGGCAGACGAGCTGTAAACACATCATCTGCAGTGAGCCACACAGTAAACATGCTGCTCAAATCAGAAAAGTAAAGTTCAGAGCAACAGCTTGTTGTGATGGATCATCTGTCGGACGACATGTTTAGAAATAAATGGCTGAATGATTGAACCTTATCTGAGACTTATCTCTGCAGCCTTTACATGATTTATACTCAACTGATAAAACATGTTCCCAAGTGTTTCTTTACAAATACATAGTAGGCTACAGTTGTGTGGAAACAACAGTGAGGATGTTAAAGGTCGAGAAAAAACAGAATCCAGGATCTGTCACATGACGTCAAAAATACTCCAAAGAATTCAAAACCATTTAAGTTAAAAATAAATACTGTGCAAACAAACAAAGTCACTTGTGAATAAGGCACAGCTGCATTATGATAGAGATTAGATTAGATTCAGAGTGGGAGGAAACTCACGATGACAGACGCCATGATGGGCCAGTTGATCAGTCTGTTGGGGATCGGCTTTTCATTCATCTCCCAACACCTGGAAATGAGTCAGAGAGGTTTTCTATTGGCCCTCAGCATTTTTAAATTCAGAGCTAAGAAAACTAATCAACAGAAAATGAGAGGCTTCAGTGGTGCACATGAAACTGGGAAATCTCCTGTCAAATCTTGATACCAGTGGGCTTTAATGGTTAAAGTGATGGACTGTGAAGCGTTGGAAGATTCAGATTTCATGAGAACAACAAAGAGACTAAGAAATGGGGAAACAAGTGTTTTCATGCAAGGATCAAATTTGAAAGACAAAAAGCATCTAAAGCTGAAGCAGAGAGAAGCCTCAGGCCAGGGGAGCAAGAAATAAATCATGACATTAATGTTGTTGGGAATATTTGACAGTAGCATTTCAATTAACCTGACTCCATTTGTAAATCAGCTTATTAATAAAGATTAAATGCAAAAAGTGTTGTAGAAAATGCAATGAAGAGTGTAGACAAAAATATGGACAGAACATGATGTTCTATGTATCACAGTAATATTACCGCAAACAATATACTGTTTTATATTTTGTTCCTTGTTCATCTCATATGACATTTGTTTTGTAGCTCTTGCTGCAGGGAGGAGTGGAGGCCACTAGAGGTCAGTCAGTCAGTCAGTCATGTTTAGTGAAACATCAGAGGAGCAGACTCACCATGTGTTCTCCAGGTTTATCCTACATACAATCCATGCCACCAGGAAAACAAAGGGGATTCCTGAAAGAGAGAGGGAGAGAGGGACGAGCACAGGAGAAAGTATGTTTAGATTCCCAGTCTGCCAGACACAGAACATCCTCACAAGCTGCTGTGCAGGAAATGTGACGTCTACGCAGACACACACACACACACACACACACATACTGATGTACATTAACCAGCTGGGGCTGAAAGGTGGAGGAGGAAGTGTTGGTGAAGTGGTGATGGATGGTGGAGACTGGACCGACCGGACTGAGCTAAGGCAGAGGCTGAACCAGACCAGTGTTTACAACCAGACCCCCACCATGACACCCTGTCTGTGGGCCTGTCTGTGCCTCGGTGTGTGTATACTGTATATGTGAGCGCCCATAGCCCGGCTCCTGCCTCTGCAGCTCATTAACAACATGTTACATGTTCACGTCTGTGCAGTAATGAGCGGTGAGAAAAGCCTGGGGAGAAGTGCTGCCATACATGCGTTTCTTGTCAGTCCATTCACCTACAGTATGCTTCTTCTTCCTTTTCTATTTAACAAGAGCCTTGGCCAACAACAACAAACAATAACAGACATGATCAACTGTATTTCCTCCATGATTTAACACCTCCTCCCTTTTCATTTCTCTAACTCTCTTTAAGGTTGAAAAAATCTTGTTCTGCTCATCATTCACACAATTCCCCAGAGTTCAGCCTGCAGGGATCTATGTTGGCCCTGAGAGCTCTATGCACTGGAGTTTAAGAAAACACACGCAAACACATCCACTGTGTTATGAGTATTTTGCAGCACACGAGTTGTAAAAAATAATGTTTCCTGAATTTATATACAGTATGTTTGAGCAGTTGGTACCACTGATGCTGGTGATGTTAAAGGGATGTTTCAACATTTTGGCAAATTTGCCCATTGCCAAAATCCCTATAGTCATAAGAGTAGGTCATTTACCTTTACTTGTTGGTGCAAGCTGTTTTTAGATCGGCAGGGCAGAGACGTGAGCTCTGCACTGCGCACAGTACTTTCGCCTTTTCCTAATCAAACTCATCAAATACACAATCCAACAACTCCAAAACACTACTGTGGAGAAGTTGTGACCTGCACATTTACCACGCTATGAAGTAATAATGGGATGTTATGAGACAGAGTTGTTTTTCGAGGCAAATGCAAAGCCAGAAACACATCCCAGACACGGCTGCTCGGCAGAGTGCCTTCAAAAGCGCAAGTAGTTCAGAGTATTTGCTTTGTGTGTCGTAATTTTACATATACGTTATTATTTCATAACGCGGCGAATGTGCAGGTCACAACTTGTCCACAAGAGCGTTGTTGGAGTTGGAGTTGTTGGATTGTGTATTTAGTTTGATGAGAAACGTAGAAATACCTTGCGTTAGCTGAGCCGCTCGCGTCTCTGTTCCGCCGATCTAAAAACAGCTTGCACTGACAATTAAAGGGAATGAACCTGGGGCGGTGCGTGGCGCAGTGGTTAAAGCAGGTGTCCCCGGTTCGAATCCCGCGTCGGGCAGACCTTTCCTGCATGTCATTCCCCCTCTCTCTGCCTCCCCTTTCCTGTCTATCTCACTGTGGCTATCAAATAAAAAGGCAAAAAAGGCCAAAAAATATACTTAAAAAAAAAAAAAAAAAAAAAAGGGAATGAACCTACTCCTAAAACTATGGGGATTATGGCAACAGGTCAATTTGCCAAAAATGTTGAACAAATATCCCTTTAAACTGGCAAAGTAAGACCTAAAACTAGGAGAACACGTCTCAGTAAGTGAAAACAAAAAGTAAAGAAAATCAGAGTTTGGTGCAGCCAACCCCAGCCGATGAACATGTAGATGGAGAGGGGGGTGGAGTGGGCGCGGATGACCAGCAGCAGCATGTGCAGGTAGAGACCCTCCACCAGCAGCCAGAAGAAGTTTGCCATGATGAAGTAGTTGAAGAACACCAGGCTGGCTCTGCAGCCCACCTACAACAACAACAACATCACAGTTTATTTCATGTATGTTCCAACAGTTCATACAATACAACTGGATGTGATGACATGTGATGGAGTATCGGTTCTTCTGACAGTGAATCAGATACAACTGACTGATTCACTTGAATTGGTGGTGATGATAAAGTTTGAACTCTGGGTCTTCATACACCACACGCTCACACACAGACTCACGGGTCTATTAGGTGCTTTTCTTTTTAGTTCCTAGAACTAAAAGGTTCCTGGCTGTGGCCCATCGTTGTCTGTGTTTCCACCAGGGCCTAAAGTCCTGGGGAAATTATGCAAATCACTACTGAAGTAAATGTAGCCTATAGTCTTTAAATTACACATACGTACAAAAACAAAGAATTTGTCTAAAACAATAATTATTTTGGTAAAAAAACAAAACAATAAGGATCTAGAAGCAGTGTTGGGCAAATTACTCTCAAATTACTGATTAGTCCTTTAAAAAGTAGCCTAATCATGTAACTGTACTGATATAACTTTATTTCAGAAGTTGATTTTTGTGTGTGTTACTGTCTTATTATTTGTTACTCCTTCCCTCAACATAACAAACAAACGAAACAAAAAACAGAATAACCTCCTAAAGTACCACCCCGCGACCAGAGCCGTTTTTTGGGGAACTATTCTACCCGGGGAAAAAAATTTAGTTCCTGGTTCTTCTGGTTGAAACAGACATAGTTCCTTGAAAGGTTCCTGGTTCCTGGGGAAAGTTCCTGCGGTGGAAACGTGGCTATAGATGTCTTTTTTGCATATCACAACAGCAACTTAACCTAGATCACCGTGAACCTGCTTCATGAAACTGCCTGCAAGCAGCGCACCGACAGCTCGGATGTCAGGTTCTTACCACACGTGTGCAAATACCCTGAAGTCAAAGATCCCACTGCTCTCTGCCTCCATGTTTCCTGTCTGTCTTCACTGTCCAATCAATAAAGGCACTAAAAGGCTCCAAAAATAACTTAACAAAACTGCACGCACATTAATCCAGGTTTACTGAAAATAAACCTTTATTATTGATGATTAAATCCAGAAAACTCCCACAGACTGGGCCCGAAAAGCCTGCAGATTATTGTATATGTAGATTAACAGGGATTTGTATACCAGTGCACGTATTACACAGTCAGTCAGTTGGCGCCCACTGTTCTGCCTGCAGGACTTCACCACTACAGCTCGTGCTGCACAAGTCACATGAATATACATAGTAGTAATGTAATGTAGTGATAGATTACTGTAGGTTCATCTTTTGAATTATTGTGATACATTTTTGTAAAAAAAATAATTCATCATACAGTAGATGCAATTGAAAACCTAAAATATATGGTCTCTATGGAGACGGTTGCTCCAGGAGAAATCTGGTGCAGATTCAGGGAAATAAGGGCTTAGTATTTGAACTTGCAGTTGCAAATGTAATAGAAAAGATGGCAGTGAAGGATCTCTTCAGTGTGTGTGTGTGTGTGTGTGTGTGTGCGGTCACCAGCGAGGGCTGCGTGCTGCAGTCAGTGTTCTCGTCGTCTGAGAAGAGCAGAGTGTCTTTGGTCAGCACGGCCACGGCTCGCAGCATGAACGACACAAACAAGTTCAGATGGATGTAGTTCCTCATGCAGTGGAGCCTCCTGCATGCACACACACACACACACAGACACACACACACCAAACAAACACATACACACACACAGACACAAACCCAGACAGAAGAACGTTGAGAAGTGTGTTTACAGACGCTGTCAGGGTGTGAACCCAGTGAGCGATGAGGTATCTAAACACGCCGATAGCAGCCGAGTGAACAGCTGGAGCGCGTCCAGGCCGAGCTGCAGACGTTTCATCAGTCTCACACGTTTCTGCAGCAAACTGTTCATGTGCGCGAGGAAGCGTGTGTGTGAAGTGCGCGTCTACACTTAAGTGTGTATATACAGATTTATGTTATATATCCTGAGTTAGTATATCCTAGCTGCAGTTGGGTTTTCAGGGTCATGTTTAAACACTTGAGGCCGACGTTTTCGCACGACAAATCTTTTGTCTATAGCTGTTGGAGCACAGCACATGTTTAAATCTAAAGTAACAACCTCCTTCTGTCTGAAATAATAACAATCATTTTCCCTTTTTTCATTTTTTTTCGCATAGTGAACTGTATTTATGAATTAGCCTCACCTGCAGAGAAACTGGGCTCTGGGAGATGATTTATAGGAAACTAAATGATAATAAATAGATTAGATTGGTTATTTTTGATGTGTTTTAAACTGGGTCACTGACATCAAAACCAAATCTTGATTTTCTGTGACATTCCTGACACTTTCCTTTCCCATCAGGAGTGACATAATTATCAGACCCAGAGAAGGAGGAGGAGGCTGCATGTAACCAAGGAAAAGTTCACACAGTTTTTCAAAAGACGGATTAAAAGAAAACGTAAACTCCATCATTCCTAAAATGACGCAGGAGGAGTTATATCTACTTTTTGCTGTGTGTTTTTTTGTTATTATTCTAACTTCAGGGTCAATATGTGAGAGGAGAAGATGTAACACTCTTCCATATAAGGAAGAGTCAGGGAGAGAGGGCAAACGGACGAGGAGATGGACGAGGACGCCGGGACAGAGGCGGGACAAGTGAAGTCAGACAGAGCAGGAGGGTGGCAGAGCGCTGTGTTCTCTCTGCAGGTTCAAACCAGAGCGATTGATATAAAATATATATTGATATATTGATATGTTATATCTATCGCTCTGGTTCAAACTAATGACAAAGTTTGAACCTGCAGCCTTCAGACAGCAGCTGACGAAGACCAGAAAGAGAGCACACATTACTCCAATTTTAACATTTTAATTGTATGAAAAGTGCTATAGAAATCAAGTTTGATTGATTGACTGATTGAGGTGTTGGTGGTGGGGGGTTGACTTTGTTTACTTGAGACTGACCTCAGCTCTTCAGTCTTCTGGTCATTCCTGCTTCTACAAGTTATTCCTGATATCGCGTTAAGAAACATGTCCGTCTGTGCAAACACCATTGTGCAGTGTGACACCTTAAGATGCATGAGGCAGTTTGGTGGACGTCAGTGTGTGTGTGTGTGTGTGAGAGTGTGTGAGTGAGTGTGTGAGTGTGTTTACCTGAATAAGCAGATGATAATGGTGCTGGTGAGCAAAGCGATGAGCGACAGGCTGTGGCCCAGCGTGGACAGGATCCTCACCACTCTGTAGAAAACCAGCTGGACACAGAAAATACATATACGGTGCATTAAAAAATATGTATATATATATAAAAAAAAATATATGACAATGAAATAGAGGAGAAAGTAAATCATCTCATAAATTTCCCTGCTTATATTACGGCCACTTAACTATCAAAACATTCATAAGAGAAGCAGTAAAATCCCTGTGTTGGATTTCATCACTGCACAAATAAAGCTAAGCTGAGGCAGGATGGAATGATGATTCAGTAAAACATATGACTGTAAGCTATAGATAATAAATAGATTAAGAATAAATTAAACTCAGCTTAGACTGAGTTTGCCCCAGGGATGTGGTTTCTGTAAAGACAGGAAATAAACGCCACTAGAGGGAGCTGCTCTCTGTTCCTTTATCACACATCACATGCAGGAATTTAGTGAAGAGGTATTGTTTGTTCATATGAGAGGCTGCTAACAGTGAAGATTAGGAGTCATGATAATTAAGACCCACGGAAATAAAATCTAAATATAATTCAGGCTTTCTGAGGCATTAATGAAAAATGAACAGGCGCTGCAGCTTCTTAAATATTTGATGACACACAGGAGGATTCGTAAAACTAATGAAACTTTTTCACACCTTTCAAAAAAAAGAAAGATGAATGACTGTGTTCAAGTGTTTTTATATTTTTAATAATATAATCTGATCAAACAGAGGAGCTTTTTATTCCAGTAGCTGCTACATCCTCCTGAGGCGTTTCTTAGAGATGCTCCTGCTGTGATCGGCAGCCTCGCTAAGCTGTGGCTCCTTTTTCCACAGCGGAGAGGCTCTTTCACAATAAGAGCGGGGTCAGGAACAGGATGAGCGTCTGGTCCATCTCAAAACTGTGCTCACTCTCCACGAACTCCTCGAGTCGGCACATTACACACACACACACACACACACACACAGGGGTGGCTCTGCTGTGGAGCTGTGTTATACTGCCCACCGCTCGTGTGTGTGTGTGTGTGTGTGTGTGTAATGTGCCTGGCGTTCATCGCTCTCTCATCATCTATAAACAACATTCCCCATGTCTGACACACCATCTGGCTATTAACCAAACACACACACACTATCTCTTTTTCGGTATGTACTATATGAAGACATACAGTATCACATTACTGTAATACACACTCATTTGTACCATTCATGCTGACACACAAAGTAGACAGACAGACAAAACGAACAAACAAACGAACGAACGAGAGATCGATCACTAGATAGATGCTCTTGATGATGTGAAAGCTCAGTGTAGTCTCACCGCCCCGTCTGTCCACTGTACACATATGGACAAATATCCAGCTGTGTATCTGACGCTGGCAGCCTGGCATCAGCGTCTCATTCCTGAGTTTGATTCTCAGGCCTTCTGGCTGGGAGCTGATGACCTGCTGGCTCTGGTCTGCAGCAGCCACACTGCCTTCTATATCCAAACACATCTCCATCTCCAAACTCTGGCGCGCTCGCCCTCTCTCCGTCTTCCTCCCTGACACCGGGGGAATTAGAGCGATGCTGAACTTCAGGCTGAGACGCTTCCTGGCCCTGACAGAAGTCTAACTCTGGTGGAGCAGCTCTGTCTTCTGCTCCTGTAAGGTCGCTGGGGTTTTACATCAAGATCAAGTCATGACAGAGACCTGCATCTGCAGACTGTAACCATATTCATTTTAGACTTAGGATTTGTGTCAGTAAAACCTGGACCTATCATCCACTGTGCACGATACCAGCTCCATAAAGAATGGTTTTCTTCAACCTGGTGGAAAGACTGAAACCAGCAGAGAGCAGCAGATTATGACAGATATGACGATCAGGAGTTACCTGACATCATCAAGATGCAACCTACAGTACAAACATCCCATTACCTCAATAACTGACACATCTGCAATAAGCCACACCAGCTGGAGATAAGTCTTCTAAAAGAAGAGTAAACAAAGATTCCAAGTGATCACAAGAAACAACAAACTGCATCCACTGTGTTTCATCCTGTTTGCACAAAAATTTGCTGCTTCCAATTTTTTTTTTGCAATAATCTTGAAAGTGAAAAACTCCCATGATAGCACATCTTCACAACACAATCAAAGTATATTTTCTATTATTGTTTTGTTATTGTATATTATCGTTGATGGTGGTTTTCTTTGAAGCAGATCATTGTAATGTAGTCAGTGTCAGGCCTTTTCAAGGATTTAAAAATATTTCAATTCAAATGGATTGGGGGGGGGGGTCAATCAATGAACAATTAGATATTAAATTTCAATGTAATATCTGATCCTCTCCCAGCTGAAGTCAAAGTATTTTACTGAAGGTCTACCCTGACTGGAAACTGGACCTTTGGACACAATGTGTGACCTGAGAGTCATCACTGAGGATCACTGAGGTCACATATATCAGAGGCATCAAGGAGTAATACAGTACCATTGGAAATGTTAAAGGTGAACAATACAGTTTTGAAGTCAATAAAAAAAGCAGCTGGAGGAGGAGGAGGAGGAGGAGGAGGAGGAGGAGGAGGGTCCCAGCTGATACCTGAGTAAAGGTGTCAGATTTTAACATTGATTCAACAACTTAATGCCTACTGTGCACCGTTTCAAAATCAAATCACGTCATAGGCAATCTGTATTTATCTTTAACCATTTAGTAACCATGGTGACACATGAGCATCAGCGTGTGACGTCTGGTCTCGGCCGAATGTTTTCCAGACGGAAAACCTCTGTCTCTTCAGCAGGAAACAAATAGAAGCTTCAGTGAGAGTCAGAGCGCGGGAGACCCACACCTGAGGGCTCTGGACAGGATCAGCCAGCTGTGTGTGTGTGTGTGTGTGTGTGTGTGTGTGTGTGTGTGTGTGTGTGTGTGTGTGTGTGTGTTCTCAAAATTCACCTTTACGCTCTGCTGTTTTCTTTCACGCTGCTCAGCTGGTCGTGTTGTTCTCTGCTGTGTTGTCTATGTGCAGGGTTCCTCACTCACTCTCAGCTCCTCATGTTTGTGTGTGTGTGTGTGTTTAACTGGTTTCATCTGTTTGTTTCTCTGGTTCAGACTTTATAAGCAACAACATTCACAATTACCCCGTTCACCACAGGCTGAAACACACCATCACTGTGGTGTCTACAGTCACTGCTTAGCCTCTTATAAAGAAAATCATTACTATACTAAACTTTTTCATGGAGAGAGAGAGGGGGGATGACAGGCAGCAAAGCACCATGGGTCGGATTCACAGCCATGACTGATGAAAGCCAACATGGTCGCCAGGTGAAACTGTTTCAGTAGAATCCTCTACTCATTCTTGAAACAGTTTTCTCTCAAAATACTCTTGTGAGTTAAAAACTATCCATCTACAACACTGCATTGTGTCCATCTTGTTCTTAGATGCACAAAATCTGTTGCGCTGCTGTTTTAACTTTAAAGCGCCTCAAGATCATGCAGCATCTACAGTAGCTGTTGTCATGGGAAAATCAATAATCTGTTTTCTCACTGTTGAGGGATCTTCTATAATGTAATATGTGTGTGCTGCAGACTAAGTGCAGTGTGCCTGCAATGGAAAACTTTTTTATAAAACTTTTTTTTTTTGGATTTGTGCTGAACACCATATGTGAACATGTTTACACACAGAGACGGAAGAAAAACAGAGCAGCGATGAGAAAAAGTTACTGTAAACAGAGAAATAGAGGGAGGTGACAGAGACTCTAGAGGGAGAGGGGGAGAGAGAGGAAAAATATACAGAAAGAGACTGAAACTCTGTCTGCAGAGAAACTGATGGATGCTCTCACTGAGGAGGAGAGGTGTTAAAGGTTTGGTTTCGCCTGCACAGGATCTAACATGTTGTTTAACAGTTTAGTTTTCCAGTGTTTGCAGCCGTTCATCCTTCAAAACACCTTCTCAGCCTCAGTGGGAATAAACCTTGTGAAGTGGTTTGGACACCCTGTGACTTTATTCTTAGCTGAGATCAAGTTAAAAGAGAGCCTTCAAATATGTCACTGTATTTCTGTAATAATTATATTCATCACAATGTAGTTAAACACTAGTGCGTATTCTCCTTGCCATGGTTAAATACATTTTTCATGCTCACACATGTTGTTTTTGTGGAAGCAACTGTGTGCAACAGGTTTCTGTTTCTGTGGTTGGTAGATATGATATGAATGTTTCCAAATATATTTCTAAAAGATACTCCATCAATATTAAATCATCATACTGCAAGTATGGTGACATTTAAAGGGATAGTTCAATATTTTGGCAAATTGGCACATTGCCATAGTTTTAGGTTCGTTACCTTTAATTGTCGGTGCAAACTGTTTTTAGAATGGCGGAGCAGAGCTGCGAGCTGCTCAAAGCTACACTACAGAGGCTAATGGGATTTCTTGGTTTCTCTGGGCCAATTTGCCAAAATGTTGAACTATCCCTTTAACATTTTTTCATGAGCTGATTCTCAAACATTTGTGATTTTCATAAAAATAACAAAACCTGATTTCTTTTTTTAATTATGAATGAACTTGACTGTCTTTATACATTAGGTATGATGACGGATTTGTCCTTGACACTTGTCTAATAAAAGGCCACTAATGAGTCACTCTGACTTCCCTCTGATTGTGAGAGCTGAGTGCGATCTCTGCTGCAGCGTGGACACAGTAATAGCTCCGGATATTCTCTCCGTGCTGGATGTTACTCGCTTATTTAAAGCTCAGTATGAACCACAGGGTCCTGGAATGCAGCCGCAGCCACAAGCAATATCTGGGAAGGTCAAAGAATAAGCTGCATGGCATCACAAAGGATGCCTGGGGTGGGGGGGGTGCGAAGGTGGGAGCGGACCCACACAGCCACCTGCATCACTCGCAGGGGTCAGATACTCAGCTGTGTCATTCTGCTTCATAAGCCTCTAAAGAGTTTATCTGAAGAGAGGAAGAAGAAAACATTTCCTCCAGTTCTCGTCCGTCCTGTGAGGAGGCAGATCTGGGAACAGACGGAGGAGGATTAGAGGGCAGCGAGCGCAGAGACCCAGAGCTGAACTCCACACGTCTGCTGCAGGAGCTGCAGGTCTAAGCCGGTGTCTCGCCACAGGTCCACACAGCAGACACCGAGCAGCTCCCCGAACACACTGTCACTGTGCAGCTGAACAACCTCACTGATGTTTACTATCGCAGCAGTTTTATCTCAGATTGATTTTGTGGTTTTGTGTTAATAAAAAGGAAGAAGGAAGGTCTCCAGGTTACTTGGCATGTCTCTGTCTCTGGAAGACTGCCAGGAGACGCAGTAAACAAAGTCAAGAGACAGACAGTTGTTGAGGGGATAGAGGAGTGAGGAGCACAGAAGGTTGAATGTGAGTTATTCTTGAACCTGTACCCTGGTGTGGGTGTGATCTCTGTCAACATGGGAATCTGGAGATCAGCAGTCACAGATTGTACAGACAGAGATAATCAGACCTTTTTTCCACCGAGATGGTTCCAGTGCTGGTTCGGGGCCAGAGCCCGACTTAGCACCGGTACTTTGCTTTTCGACCGCCTAAGTGTTACAGAATTGCCTATATATTATGTACTCTGTTTTTATACTTGAATGCACATAAGTTGATATAGCCTATGTTTTGAGATATCATGTATTCTACTATGAACTGAAGACTTCTCCGGTTTGTTCTTGGGCTCCCAATAAAAGAATCGGGTTAACATTTAAGCACCGGCTCCTGGCTCTCTAGACTGGTTCCAGACAAGCACCAACTACCCAGGACCAGCGCAAAGATATACACTGATGTTATCAATATCTTATTACGTTTGTTTAACTGCTATGTAATCAATGCAAGCACAGTCGAAGCTGAGTGGCTGAGCTACAGGCCGTTGGCTAACAACGGCTAGTGGCCATTTGCTGCGATAACAATGAAGACAGGTAGCCAGCAGGCCTAATAGTCTAGATCGCAATGTAGGCTTGCTCAATGTTGTGCTTTTGAGCGTAACTGAGTAAGCAGAGACGTATACAGTTACGTATTTATGATTTACACTGACATAAACCGGTTCTTTGGAGGCACGTGAGTTGTGTTTGACAAACACAATATAAATGTATGAGGAGAGGAGTCAGCAGCAGATTAACAGCAGAGATATCAGAGGAGTCCCTCATTAATGAATTGGTCTCAGCAGTGACACATAAACAGAACTTCTTTAAATTCAACAACAACATCATTCATCTGGATTTAGGGATGATCTGATTATATTTTGGTGGTTAAAGGTCACAGGCAGTGTGATGAACACACACACAAAAGATTTAACTCTGAGACTTCATGCAATAATCACGGGCAAACTTCACACAGATTGTTCATATGACTCTGGATAAACAGGAAGTAACCTGAGTTGCAAGTTTTGTGTGCTTTTCCTATCCAAGTCTAATTAATTTGCAAAAAAGTAGATTTTTACTTCTACTTCTAATTTTATTTGTTTGTATTTGTATTCTGGAGAGTACTGCAATAAAACCATTTCATAATTTATTATTGTCATCCTCATAATGTTAAAGGTTTAGTTTTGCATATTTTTTGTTTGTCTGTTGCAGTGCACATCATGTCAATGTTGGTCTTGGGAGGGTTGTGTGTACTTTTAAAGTATTCTCTCTCTCTCTTTTAGTATCTTCTCTATGTGTTTTTCAGATTGCTAGATACATCAGAGACTAGATAACATGGTGTGTGTTGTGATAAGAAGATGTTTGTCGGATGCAGTTCTGCATGGGGACAGTTTCTGGACAAATATAATGGACTTGGTGCAGAACAACACCTAAAGGTGAGGAGGTTCCAGATTAACAGTGTGGACCAGTGTGCTACATATTAGATGTTATAAAAGTGATAGCAGCTCACACACACACCAGGCTCCTTCAGCTTCCATTGCACTTTGTCATTCACGCACTGACCCTTTAAACATGCACCAACCTGCTCACCCATCTGTCTGTGTGCAAAGAAACACACACATCATCTACACACACAAACAGAGCGAGGAGCCGATGAGGGACCCGTCAGGTTTCACGGTGGCCTGACCCTGGCCTTCCTCTGTGTTTATCTGTGTCGCCCTCCAACAGATAAACACAGACAGAGATGCTGAACCTGCTGAGCTGACACGGGATCAGCCTTTTCTCCACCTCAGTGTGCAAGCGCTGAAACAAAGGCTGCTGATCTTCTAACCCATTTGAAACCAGGTCAGTGAGAGGATGTGCAGCAGGAACTGCTGAGACAGATGTTCATTATGTAGGTTTGTTAATTAACCTAAAAGCCGAACAACAAAGTGGTGGACTCAGTGTGAGGGAGATTACTGTGTTGCTTTTGTTGAATGTTTTTTTCCTGCACATCTTTGACTGATCTCTCAAAGGTTCAGCAGATTTCTGTAGATTCTTTTGTGTTCCTATTTTGTCCTCTGCTCGTCTTCAGCCGGAGCCAGTCCTACTTCCCTGCTGCATTTTTACACCCTCAATAAAACCTACAGATTTAAATCAGTACAAACTAAGGAGACAGACTGGAGCTATGGTCTACTGAGAGTTTTCTTGGTCGTAATAAGCTGCTGCACAAACGAGCAGTGGCCTTGTTCTTTACAGTCTGTCATCTTTCCCCCTGTTGGTTACAGCCATTAAAATTCCTACTGTGTTTCCAGTGTAAGTGATGAAGCCAAACTCTACAGATGATTTAGCACAAAATTTCCTCTCAGTGTTTCTATGCCGAGCTGCAGTAGAGGGACAGTGACACAAGGGAGAGTTCCCTACTAAAACTCATCATCATCATCTCACTCTTTAAAGGTCTAAAGTCAGCAGCTCTGTTTCTTTAACATTTTCAGCTTTATTCTACAGCTCATTGTTTTCTAATGAGCTCCAACACTGTTGCATGCACTTTCATGGAAACATTTTAGTTTAGATTTCATAAAAACTGGTCATGTGGTACCGCTGTATCGATGGATAGTCATCTGGTACATTGGTAAATGCAGTTTTATCTTCTTTTAATGAATTTAGTTCACGTTTTATCCAATGCACAGCGGCTCATCTGATCATGTGAAAGTGGTTGTTGACCACACACGAGCAAACAAAAAAAGAGTTCTCAAAGTTCAGTTTCCATGTTTCATTTTGCTGATTATGTGATATGACCAAAACAAAAGCTCTAGAAATTAAGCAATAAAGTTTCCAGTAACAAATGACCTGAATTTAGTTCAGCTATGAGCACTGCACTGGAAATTCCGGTATGCACCTTTAGATAAGATAAGTGTGCGAGCTGTTAGTGGTTAACACTGTTACAGCTTCTATATCTGTGGGATCATCTGTGATCATAGAGTGGTTTTTAATCTCATAGTTTCATGTCTCAGGATTGTTTATTTGAGTGATTGTCAGATAAAACTGTCACATTTCAACACAAGAAGAAAAAAAGAAAAGAAAAATTGAGGTTGTGCATCACAGCACTTTCTTATTCTTTTGAGTCTGTCCTGTAGGCCTACAGTATTAAACGAGCCCACTGCGGGTTGTTATGGTCCACTCCACAGCCCGTGGGTGCAGCAGTTATGAGGTGGAGGTGAAAGGAAAAAATGTTTGAAGAGAGGCAAAGTCCATGTCAGGAGGACGCAGGGTTAGTATGACAGCGCAGAACAGTAGCCATGGCAACAAAGACTATGTAATGTCAAAGAAGTAGGCTACTAATTTCAACCAAAACTTAACATTTTCTTAAAGCTAAACAAGCCATGATCATTATGAGAGTAACCACGGCAACAAAGGTAGGTAAAGCCTGGTAGCCTACACAAGATTTTATAAATCTCAACCTTTTTTTTATATGTGAGAGACCCCACACATGAAGATAAAAAATCTTTGAACAGTTTTGATAGTGTTGTGTGTGGTGTGCTCCGATATTCCAAATACAGCACACCACACACATAAAGGTTTGTCTGATGACACACTAAATCTCATCCCCCATGCCAGAAATCTCGCGTGATCAAACGTGATCTGACGTACTTTGTTGGTGGTAGCCATGGAGCCGTTAGCCACACTGGTTTGTTATGCTACGTGTGCTGCAGTCAGTTCGCTTCTTTATTGGTTAGCCTACATTCAATTTCACGTCACATTCCACAGATTCGGTGACTCAGGATCGTCGGGTTCCCCCACACACAAGCCGACTTTTGATCCATACGTTTTACGAGCCGATTGTCGGGAGAATTTGACTCGTAACACACCACACACCACAGGAGAATCTCATAAGATAATCTTAAGAGCCTAAGATAATCGGCAGATTTTTGTCCGTGGTCGGATGGGGGAAAATCGGGGCAAAATCAGCCAGATTATCTTTATGTGTGTGGTAGGCTTAACCCACATTGTAGTTGCAGCATCTCATTGAAGTGTGGTGCCCTCCAAGTGAGCTCACACAGACACACTGAATATGACTCGTGACCCCATTTTGACATCACAAATTTCTGGCGACCCCTGATCACGTGCAGTCATGTGATCACAGTTGTCAATCAAGATACGTCGGCTCAGATATTTTTACATGCTGCATTTTATTTGAACTGGATTTATATTTGAGAAAGTGAAATTATAGAAAACAGTGGTTTAAGATTTTATCAGTATTTTTTTTTTTTATCAATTACTAGACATTCCAGGCGACCCCATGTGGGGTCCCGACCCCAAGGTTGAAAAACACTGGTTTATATGTACTGTATGGTGTATTATGTATATGAATGTTAGCCTGCATGTGTGAGTGTTTAGACTCAGTGTACATGTTGCTATGTGTCAGTTCTGCTTCTCATACTTTTCACCACTTGTGATCAAACTTGTTTGAAAGGTTTTGTGCTGATATCACTTGAGGTCTGATCTGCAATCAGCGGCACAGAGAATGTGAAACTGAGCATAAAGAGGTCAGATCAGATAGCAAACACACACACAGCAGCTCCAAAGTGAAGCTGGAGAGAGGTTTCTGTGCAGGTGGACTCACCTCATGAGGTTCTCCTGTGTTGTTGGACCAACAGGCGGTGGTGATGACGGGGTAGACTTCTGACCAGCCTCCCTCTGTACAGTTCCTGCTCAGGTTTCCTGAGACACACACACACACACATGTGGTCATTTTCAGATCTGAAAACTTTGATTAATTAGTTTTTAAGTAAAAAAAAAAAAAAAAATCATAAATCACAAATTTCCTTTGATTTGATTATTAGTCAAATATTGAGACAACAACATGATCATTCACTTGTTCCTTTCTCTGTATAAATATATATATATTATTATTAGTTAATCATTTTGATGAATAAGTTGTAGCTATAACCTTTAAACAATGTTTGTATCTAGTTTGGAACTGTACAATTCACAATTACATAACATCTTCATGGGTATTTTATAGGCTGATTTTCAGTGATTTCAGTGTCTGTGGTTTTTCCCAGCAGAGTGAACACATTTGTGTTTGATACAGAATAAATTAGGAGGTGACCGGTCCACTGTAGAACAATATGAGATGTGGTTGGTGTCATTGGGTCACTTCATGGGAAGATGGTGCTGACACTACTACGTGGGAATCTCAGTGTAAATACAGCGGAAGACGCCTGGAGAGGGTCGGCCATGTTGACTGCATGTTGGCAGCAGATTGTGTTTCAACACGGCCTCGTTGTAAATACACTTGATGTTGTTGTTCTCCACAGTCATGCTGCACACAGGCTCAGTTAGGAGGCCAGACGACACATCCAACATCTCCTGCTACATTTATTGAGTCTGTTTATCATTGACTTGTACTAGAGCCCTATATTCTGTATTTCTGTCACGTATTGCCTTTGTTTAAATTAATCATTATTAGTTTGAATCATTGCTTTGTTGACTTTTACAGTCAATGACGTAGTTATCATGTGTCAAGGTCAGTGTGGCCATGCAGACAAGGCAGCTTTATTTGTACAGTACAGTTCATTCACAAGGGCAATTCACAGTACTTTACCGAACACTAAAATATAGGTCTATATAGGTCTGGGGCGGTGTTTAGCTCAGTTGGTAGAGCACCCGCCCCATATGTTGAGGCTATAGTCCTCCCTGCAGGCGGCCCCGGTTCGAATCCCGCGTCGGACGGCCCTATCCTGCGTGTCATTCCCCTCCTCTCTGCCTCCTGTTTCCTGTCACACTCTCAACTGTCCTATCTAATAAAGGCATAAAAAGCCAAAAAAATATACTTTAAAAAAAAAAAAGTATAAAGGTCAAATCAATTTCTCTAGGTTTACAATACATAACAACAGCAGAGGTGCAGACAAGAGATGCAAAGATACAGTAAAAAAAAAAAAAAAAAATTCAAATTTAGACTTAGTTTCATGTGATGTTGCATGCTGAATGTCACGTTGTGTAATTTGTGGAAATTTTGAGTGATTTCTCTGAGTGACAGGAAGCCAGTGTAATAACTGGGGTTATGTGGTCATACTGTAATTGCAAAGTTTTGTCAGGACCTGAGAAGCAGCAGCACCAGATGCATCAAGAAAAACACAATTCACTGTTCTTTAATAAATATAATTACATTTAAAAAATGATCTTATGGGTTTAAGTTGTGAATATGTATTATTTTCCTGAATCCTGTGCATATTGAGACACAAATCAAACACTATTTTATGAAATTTTATGTATTTTAATATGTTGCACCCAATCCCAGGGTTGGGGTCGGGGGCTGCATCTGAATGAAGTGATTTATTATGTGTAATCATCTTTAAATTGTGTTTGTAATGAATAGATAGATGTACAGTAAATTTGATATGTAGAACTTTAATTTGTCTAGTTGGTAAAAACATAACACATTTTATAATAATAAAAAACAAACATCCCCAGTCCTTCTTACAGATATGGTGTTTCTGTTTTTCACAAGTCTATCAGTAAATAAATTAAAAGTTAACTTCCCTCTATAAGCAAAGTGTCTGTTAGATTTATCTGATGCAGTCAGCAAAACTATTTGTAATAAATCACAGATTAAAATTTGAATATATACCAGGATTCACTTAACTTTTCTGACATTAACTTCATGTGTTGTTATGATTTAAACTGTTACTTTACATGCTGATAATTTAGTTTTCTACATCCAAACAACTCATGGGTTATCAGTCGTCCACATTCAGAGGCCGACGTGTTGACGGACAGGAGAGACAGGATGTTTAATAGTCACAGTCTCAGTCAGTGACTTCCAATGTTGTGCCGATTACACGGCTCATCTGTTAACCGGGGGGTGGGGGCAGTGAGTAGATGAACCAGCTGCCGACAGATGCTGCCGCTGACGGGGAAACAGGCGAGAAAGTCGGCCGGCCCAGATGCTGTCAGCCGCCCCGTGAATAATTTGACTCATTAACAGGAAGAGGCCGACAGAGGAGAGATCAAAACACAGCGATGGAGGGATGGAGAGGGTGGTGACGGAGGAGAGATCAAACACAGATGGAGGGAAGGTGAGATGAGCACATTCACAGCTTTTGCACCTGAAGCTGGTTTAGTTTAGTTTAGTTTTTACAATGTGGTCAAACGAGGAGAAATAAAATGAGACAATGAGATAAAAAGTAATCACCATTATTTCTTTTCAAAATAAACTACTTGAATTTTTTTTCATTCTTTTTTTAGTCTCATGTTGTATATTGTTATTCTCTGTGTCATTCTTGGGATATTATGAGCTTGTGTTACAGGTTTATGCCTGTGGCCTGTACACTCATACTGAGTCATGTAAATGTAAACACTGTGGTTTTATTGTGAGTCTGTCTGTGCTCTGTGTGTGTCAGACAGTACACACACTGCTCATTCCTACTAATGGTTTATTTCACAATCAACAGGTGGTGATAATAACGCCACAAGAAATACAACAACGAGCCATTAAAAGACAGAAGATGGAGAAAACTGCCAGGCACTACATGTGTTTTCCACATTTTGTTTGTATTTTGTGTGTAAATCAAATTGTAGGAAATACAAATGTATGAACTTGAAGGTTTGATGTTGTGTGGATGTTACAGTAAACACGGTGGTTGTGATGAGAAAATGACACACAGCACCTTTAACGTAGAGTGTAAATCCATCTTCTTCTGTATCAAGATGTTTGATTATTCATCTGTTCTCCCTCACTGTGTAGACCAGTGATGTGCTGAGCTCAATTCAAATTAAAAAGGACAAAACTCACTCAGCACATTTCAACATCCTGTTGCTCTATTTTCTGGCCAAATTGGCACAAATGCACCTCGCACCGCAACATTTTACATTTACAAGACGATCTCAGGGTTTGTTTATAGTGATTTTTCAAACTAAACCTAGCACAGACACTTTTCAGCTGTTACATCACCGCCAAAACACTTGTTGAGCCAAGTTTTTATCTTTGTTTTTGTCAATTCCAAGAAATTCTGTCTTGATAAAAACATTTCAGAGATCTCTTCTAGGAAACTGTTGATTACGACTAAATGAAATGAGTGAAGGGAGAGAGATGAAATCAGAATTGAAGACAGGAACTGGGAGAGAAAGTGAGTGATGCACAGAGCGACAGTGAGGAAGGTTAAGATGGCAGGGTCAGAGCAGGAAAGGGAAGGAGGTGGGGGGATGAAAGAGTTGGCGGGCTGCAGCGTGCACCGACGACAGAGGACGGAGAGGATCAAAGGCAGAGCGACAAGAAGTAATCAACGTGATGGATGAAGCAAAACGAGTCGACTGAAAGACGAGAGTTTTGTGGAATTAACTGTGAGAGGAAGCGGCGGGGAGAAGGAAGCGGACACGAGCGCCGACACACACTCAGCTGGTTCAGTCCAGGACGAACCATCGCTGGTCGTTATCACTGCGCTTCAGTCTGGACTGAAAAACAAACACACAGGAAGTGGACACCAGACACTAAAACTCACACTGTCATCACATCAGCTTCAGAGCAGTCAACTGATCACTGATCCACCTCTGTTTCTATTACTTTTGTTTTGGTTTTAACCATTTAATCCAAGATCTATCAATGAATTTATGTATGTAATTTTTATTGATTGATTCACAGTCTGTTTGACTGATGGATTGATTCTTGATCGAAAAGTAGATTGGCACACATTAGAAAATCCATAGCAACCATCATAAACACCATAGTAACCACCTAGCATCCAGCAGGATACCACTAAGCAGGAGCATCCACAGCCGCCACTGGTCACACTGTATCTTACCTGATGGGTGACACAATTCCAGATGTGTGAATGTGTGTGTGTGCGTGTTGGTGTGCGTATGAATGTGTGTGTTTTTGTGTGTGAGAGAGAATTGAAGCTCACCATTTTTTCCAAAAAGCTTCAGAAGGGGGGAGGGGCAAGGGAGGGTTTTCACCTCGCCAACCACTGCGTTCTGCCAACAGGACACGTGGCTCCATTCACCATGACATCCTGCACACACACACACACACACAGGACACAGTTATTCATGTTGGGACGTTACACTGACTTCCCCTCTCTGTGGGCAGTTGAACACAGGAGCAGACGAACAGATGATGTTGAGAAAAAATTGATTCACATAAGTATCACAATATATATATATATTTTTTTTTACAATTTTTATTTCAAAAATCGATTTTTTATTTGAATTTTTTTTTTTTTTTAATATTGTGCAATGTGCATTTGTTTGCCTTTTTTTTTTTTTACATACAGAGGTTTTGAAAAGGGTTTAAGTTCACTTTCCAAATCCAGTTTAACAAAGCCAGACTAGTAATTCAAGTTCTTTGTTTGTCAAATGTATAGGCTCCTACAGTCTTTGTGTGCAGATAAATGTTAAAATGTAGCAGTTTACCTCAGTCTATATCTCATTTGGTCAGAAAGGCTTCAGAAGCCTGTTTTTTCTATACTCTTTTATTTTTGCCTCTTTTATGCAGTACAGGCTTTTGAAAAGAGAGTTTTGCTGCTGAATAAATCTTAAAAACTGACTTACATGTGATGTGTATTTTTGGGGAAAATATGGTTCCTGGAATAGTCTGTAGACAATCATAATCATTCAACTGTTTCACTGGTGTTAGAAAAGAGAACATCTGCAATATCGTAGATGATTTAAAATCCAATCGACATCCAAAAAATCGTAGAAGAATCGAATCATGGGAAAAGCATATCGTCCCAGCCCTAGTGTTTACACTATGACACACACACACACACACACACACACACACACACACACACACACACACACACACACACACACACAGCAGCTCTGTTTTTCCTAACAGGCTGCATGTGTTTCACCACAGTGAAAATTAAAAGCCTTTGTTATCTGTGTGGTTTACAGCCCGTAGACTATGGGCTCTTTCTCACGCCTGTCTATTGACATGTACGTGTTTCTGTGTGTGCATATGAGTGTGCAAGAGTGTAAGTGTGTGTGTACATTTCCTGTACTCCTCGTGAATATGGAGCACTTGGCCCGAAAGGTAAATAAATGATTGATTGTGAGTGTGTTACAACACAGGTTGAAACAGCGTCCAGACACACCCTCCTCACATAGCTGACCTCAGTCAACACACACACACACACACACACACACATCTGTGTTTTTGGCGTTTTTGTTACTGCACATGCCAACATTGTTAAAGTTTTCATGATGAATTTGTCTGTGTGTGTGTGTGTGTGTGTGTGTGTGTGTGTACCTGTGCTGGGGGGCGTGTTCTGCTGCAGCTGTGTGCGACACTCTCTCTCTGCTCTCTGGATCTCCCACTGGAACTTGCAGTTGGGAAACTTTCCATCAACCTGTCGGAACCAGAGGAAATAAATATTATGAATATTATCTCCAACGTGAACAAACCTCCTGCGTCAGTCAAAAGTTCAGCGTCTGGTTTCTCCGAGTCTCGGCCCGACTCTCCGCTGTTTGATTAACATACAACCTCTGAATTTCTGGACTAAAGTTCATTTTTCCTCAGTCTGACAGTGTGAGATAAGTCGCCTGGAAACACAAAGAAAAGCCTGAGCAGTTAAACAGGGTCCAGGGTTTAGTACCACACAACTCCTTAGTTTCTACAGTGCAGCCTGACTTATCACTGTTGGACTGATTATGCAATTGGAGTCGTTATTATGAGAGGAAAGTTTGTTCTTGTGTGTTTATATTAATACTGAGAGCTTCTATTTGTGCAGTCGTAGCAGCATCCTGAGAAAAGTCCAACATGAAAGTGTGAACATGATACACATGATACATGAGTTTGTATTTCTAATTAAAAGAAATAAATTCAAATTAATTTGGAGGACAAATGTTTAATTTGTCAAGAGCCACAAGCTGTACTACTTCTCCTTTCTATAAACACTATCACTATAATCTTGATTAGATTTTTATTTTATTGTCAATTATTCATATCTTTAACTGGATCATTACTCAGTTCATAACCTCCAGTCAGGGCAACACAATATATAATAAGCATCTTATTATCGGATCAGATCACCCAGGTTCTCACGTCTTTACTGGTCTACAAATCACTGAAAGGTTTAGGTCCAGAATACATGAATGACATGTTAGAGTATAAACTCAGTAGAGCTCTGAGATCGACTGACTCAGGTCAGGTAGTGGAGCTCAGAGTTCAAACTAGACATGGTGAAGCAGCACTTAGCTGTTATGCTGCACACAACTGGAACAAACTAGCAGCAGAACTTTTTTATTCTTTTTTTTATTTTTTAATGCTGTTCTTTTTAAATGTTTTGTCTTTATGTAAAGCACATTGAGTTGCCTTGGTATAAGGTGCGCTATATATATAAAGATGCCTTGCCTTGCCTATTATGATTACAAGGGCAGATACTGTGATTTCAGTTGGAATGATCATCAACTGAATCTCCATGTTACATCTTACACAAATAAACACTGGAGTTTATGATTAGTTGTCCAGGGCGTCTCTGTAGCAACACAACACTTATGGTGCTGACAACACACAACAATCTTGAGTCACTAAACAGCTGCAGCTCCTGTGATTTGGATATTGAACTTCACCATACAGAGATTTTGAATGACACTGTGATTCATGGTGCAGCCCTGCCTTCATATATGCATCATATCACATCACATTATGCCATTATCATTATCATAATGTGAACTGTTATCATAGAGTGACAATAGCTGTGAGTAGTGGAAAAAGAGGGTGTGTTATTAAAAGAGTGATAAATTCCTGTTTACAGTTACACATCTGGAAAGACAGGAGAAAATATGATTCGGCACAAATCTATATGAATTATGGCGGAACGTTACCAGACAGAGTTGTTTTTGAGGCAAATTCAGAGACTGCTTGCCGAAAAACTGCCCCCGACAGAAACGCGCATCAGCGGTTTTGCATGAATTTACCTCCAAAACAACTCTGTCTTGTGACGTTCTGTTATTATCTCATAGTATGGTGAATGTGCAGGTCACAACTTGTCCACCAGAGCATTGTGGAGTTGTTGGATTGTGTATTTGATGAGTTTGATGAGAGAAACCAAGAAATCCCATTAGCCTCCGTAGCGTAGCTCTGAGCAGCTCACGGCTCTGCTCCGCCGTTCTAAAAATAGCTTGCACCAACAATTAAAGGTAACAAACCTACTGCTATGACTCCCTTTAACTGCAGGGCCAGTCAGCCTGTACTCAGCAGCCGGAGCGCAGCCAGACTTGAGCCGACACTGAGCCTCAACTGGCTCGACTCTGTTTGAAAAATGGCAAAGGAAGAAGAATAACGATCTTCTGTTGGAGCAGGTATTTATAGCTGCGCTACATCTATTTAATTATCCTGGGCTCATTAAAGTCGACTGTGCCGCCTCCTCCACTGAGCACCACACGTGTCCACCAAACTTTTTTGCGCTGCTGTCTGATAAATGATAAGTTTCCCAGCGGCGGATCAGCGGCGGTGCATACATGTGCCCTGGTACAGCTGACGGTTACCAAGGACACACACTCAAACAGAGTGTACACAAAGGGCAGCACGAACAATCTACACAAAAAGGAACACACTCGAACAGAACGAGTCCATGTGTCAACTTGACTTCATTGATATACTGTACTGAGAGTGTGTGTGTGTGTGTGCTGGGAGGTCTGTTTACATTGAGATATACTGCGGCGCTCAGCAGCATTTCAGACCTGTCAGTGTGTTTACGTATATCCCTCCCTCACTCTCTCTCTCTCTCTCTCTCTCTCACACACACACACACACACACTTCAAGCTTTCCTCACTTCCTGCTGAGACTCGTCCCGACACTGAGCCGTCGTTTTCAGCCAAACGCTCCATCACCACGTTGAGAAATCAAACATCACCTCGCTTCTGTCTTCAGCTAACTTTCTTAAAGTTTCTCAAAGTAAACAACAACTTCACACCTTGCAGACGCTGCAGACTTGACAGACAGACGCAGCTAAATGTGTTTCTGTCCCACAATAAGACCAAAGCCAAAACAACCCATCACACACACCTCACAGATCTATAAAGACTCACTGTTAAACACTGGTCACTGTTCTGTTACAGATGAATCCACATCTGGTGCTGAGGTGGGACAGCAGCACCGTTGTATTTTAATACTTTCAGAAATATGAATCAGGTTCTATCAGGATCAGTTCTTTGTTGGTTTTTGTGTTTTCATGGCGACTGCCGACTGTTGACAGTAAGAGAGAAATAAAATAAAATCCAGTAACTTTACAGTTTTAGCCTGATGGCTGCTATACTGAAACCAGCAGTAACTGAGTTTCTGGTTGTTCACAGTGAAACTTTTGAGGATGAGTTTATGAGCAAAATGTAACTTGATTCTTAACGTCTAATCAGTCATCTGATTACTTATACAATCACATTTTATTTGTTTACATGTACATATTTTCTACTGGTCTACTTGGTCTCAGTTAATGGCTTTCACTAATGTGCAATATGAATAATATGTAGGGCTGGGACGATATGCTTTTCTCCCGATTCGATTCTTCTACGATTTTTTGGATGGCGATTCGATTTAAATTGCGATTCTACGATATTGCCGATTCTCTCGATTTTTAGTCTGCATTTTTAACATTTATCTGCACACAAATACTGTAGGAGCCTATAAATTAACATACATACATAAAGTGAACTTAAACCCTTTTCAAAACCTGTACTCTCTGTATGTAAAAAAGGCGAACAAATGCACATTGCACAATATTAAAAAAAATTCAAAAATTAAAAAAAAAAACAGAAAAAATATTTTATTTTCAAAAAAAAAAATCGATTTTTGAAAAAAAAAAAATCGATTTCAAAATCGTCAAAAAAGATATTGCGATATTTATGTGAATCGATTTTTTCTCCCACCCCTAATAATATACAATTTTTTTTTTATTGCATATTGAGACATCATTCACATGGAGTCCACTGTTCCTGCTCTTTTAGCTCTGTGTTTGGCCTCCACCAGCTCCAGAGGGAAACATCTGGCTCCTCAGTGCTTCTGAGTGCTGACTGAGTCTGTCTGCTGTTTGTTGCAGAGCAGGAAGTGGACAGTGGATTCTTTTTTTTTTTTTTTTTTTTTACAGCTGCTGGAAACTTGAAGAAACTGATGAAACTCAAACTAAACTGTAAATTCAAAAACAAAACAACGAGCTAAAAGAGGCTGGAAAACTCAGCTGAGCTGCAAATGATGATATCTGAGAGAAGATGCTAAAGTCTTCATTTTTTTTAAACAATCCTGATTAGCAGATTTAAAAAAAATGGTGCATTCCAGTGCAGGCTGGAAACAACAACATATGAAGTGTAGGAGCCATAATTTATAGATGTAGAAAGAGAATGAGATTTAGATTTCATTATTTCATAGTTTGTATTTTTGATCTATGTGTTGTGAATCTATAGTGCAGAGTTTGAGGGAGATTACGTCATAGTTTTTCTCCAGAGTGAAGGAGTGATGGATGTAAATTGATTTTTCTTCAAGTAAACTTTTGTTTTTGAAACGGATGCATCTCGTCGTTCAACTCTGCCTTTCATGCCTCTCACGTGGCTTTGACACCTCGAAGGAAAGCCACAACAGGAAGCTTTAATGTGAACTGAGAGCAAACAAACAAAACAGAAACAACTTAATCTGCTTCTTTCATAAAAGGTGAAGTTTTAAAACAGGAAACAGGTTCATCTTTTGTCTGTGGGCGACTCATTCATTAAATAAAACAGAAGTGTTCTGCAGTTGTTTGGCTCCATCACACTTTGCTACAGGAGCTGTTTCCTGAACATCTGATGAATATTTCATCCTGCTGTGTTTTTGGACAAAGACGTTTGGGTTGGAACTATAAATGTAAACTCGCCGTGTGTTTGGTTTCGTGCCGACTGTAATGAAGCCTGCGCTGACATTTGGCTGAGATGATGACAAAAGTGGATTTTCATTTCACAGCAAACAACTTGGCTCAGACTGACATGAAACAATAACTTTTCATTTTCCCTCAGCGTCAGTAGGTAAACAGCTGCTCCTCACGGGGGCGCTGCACATTTCAGCCTCTGATTCCAGTTCACATCTTTCCTGTTTCCATTTTCTGCTTCTCAAAACAAGAGACTATAAACAGAAAGCAGCAAAGGGCAAAGGATAAACCATTTGACCTCATTTAATCCAGCACCAAACAACATAATCTCTGACATCTAATAAATTCCAACACACACAAACACACAGAGAAACACACAGATCCATTACGAGGTAGAGGATAAAATGTTCTCAACTAAACTAAACATCGATCTTTTTTCTTTTTTTTTCTTTTGCGGTTTGTAATCCTGGACCTGGTCTGACCTGCACTCTGATCACACTGGCCCTGCTCTAGAGCTCGTCTCCATCACTGCCTTTCTGTGGCAGCATCATCCTGCATTTATGTTTCATGCATGTCAATTATTGGATTATTATTATAGGGTTGTACTTCAGGACAGGGAAGTGTCTTTAAATTAATTTCACTCAAAGCAAAACAAATAAATTTGGATCTGAAACTGAAGCCCAAGAGCTTTTTATTTGCACAGAAAATTATTTTTTAAAGACGTGACATTGGGAATTATGGGGGATGTTGTTTGTTTGTTTGTTGTGACATTTTATGGTGGGAGCAGCTGATTCACTGAGAAAACAAACAGCAGATCTATTGGTTTGTTTAGTCTTCATGTCACTTATCAATAAACACTGGACATGTTTTAGTGATGAATCTTACTACAGTATACCTGCAGATCACAAAATCAGAGTCTGAAGAGAGCACTGAAACAAAGAGCACATCTGGCCAGAGGTGACTTAAGGGGGGACACTACAGGCGAATAGTGTAAATATTTAACTTGTTATAACAGATATCACCATGAAACTTCCCAAGTTTATCACTTACATAAGACAAATATTTTTTGTATTACAAGTTTTGTCAAGTTTTATGTTTAAATATGTAAATGAGGTAAAATAAAATGTACCAGGCTGTAGATATGTTTTTTTTAAACTGTAAAGTCGGCTATTTTAACATGGGGCTCAATTGGAGTTGCTCCCTTCTGGAGCCAGCCAAGAAATCTACTGATGAAAGAGACGAAATGAAGTAAAATAACCACTTTAAAGTGGATTTTCTACCATTTCTTTAGAATTTCCTGAGAGAATACATGTTAAGGAAGAAAAATAGCCCAATATCTCAAAATTGAACAGTGCATTAAAAAACAGTAGTGTCTGTAGTGTCTCGCCTTAAAAAAAAGGAGTTTTCCTCAGGTGGAAAAACAGCTTCTCATTCTCATATACAGCTAATTTGCAAAAGTACTGTAACATATACAGCACTGTCCAAAAGTTTGAGGCAGTTCAGATGTGTAGATTCTTATACTTTATCCGATACCATCTGAGAACCCTCTGATTGGCCCCATATTTATTCTGCAGCATGACAACGACCCAAAAATTACAGCCAGTGTTAAAAATAACTATTTTAATTCATAAGAACACTGAGTCATGCAACAGATGGCAGAGCCCCCCCACAGGGATCACGTCACATGAAGAGACAGAAGACACTGAGACAGCCTCAATCCACAGAAAGGCAAGATGATGACCAACCTGCCACTCAAGTACCCTGAAACACTGCTGCTGAACTTTGGATGAAGTTAATCAATAAATAAAGACTGTTCATGGCATTATTTTGGAAAGCATCTTCACTTTACTTATAGAGCCTAACATTTCTGCACAGTACTGTACTGTATACTGTATAGTATATCAGATTTAACTCAACAGGATGAGAAAATGTTAATTGAGATGAGTTGATAAAAATCAATGTCATATCTACTGTAGGATGGAGCTGCTCTGTCTTAGCAGCTGAACTCATGATAAAGGCTGCAAAGAGCAGAAATGAGCTGCAGCATTTCCACAATTTCAGCAAATACAAGTCCACAAACACACACACACACACACACACACACACACACAGACAGATGAGGTGAAGCTTCAGACCGACCCTCCTCCTCCTCCTCCTCCTCCTCCTCTGGTTCACAGAGCAGCTGGTTTGTTGACATGTTGTCAGACGGCAGCAGGAGGATTTTCATGCTCAGGTTCAACAGTTCGACTCCAGTCAGTGTGGACGATGAAACCGGTTCAGTTCATCGCAGCATCACACACTCACTGAGGCGTCACACTGCAGCTCTGATGCTTCTGTCTCAATACTCTGTTTGTTTTTCCACAGTCGTGTACAGTCAAACCTGAGCTGTGTAACTGTCCCTGTCTCTGCAGCTTCCTGATATTAACACTCACACAGCAGGACTCTGGTCCTCAGTCAGATCAATAGAGGAAGCAGAAGTCATTAACCTTTAGTGTAAGTTACGCACACACAGAGAGAGACACACTCACACTGTGAGAAAAAAAACTGCAGAACTGAAACTATCAACAGGAAACCAGTGGAAAAAAGCTAATTTTCCAATAAAGACGTGTCAGTTCAGATGAAGCTTTGGCACCAGAATCCGGCCTCGATGGATCAGAACTTCTAACAAGCTGCATCAGGGACTTTTCCCTCAGAGAAACGTCTGAGCGGAGCCACTTCTCCTCTTTATTCAGAACATTCTTGCAGCACTGACGTCACCTGGACTCAGACTCTGGGAGTAAATCACCCTCTTCATTTATCTGCTGTTGCGATCAAAAACCCCACTCCAGCTTTTCTAAGAGAGGATAATAATTTATATAAACTAGGTGACGGCCCGGGCTGAGGGGGTCTATATATAGAGCCCCAGCTTAATGTGTGAATATTAAAAATTAACCAGCAGCAGGAGCAAGAAAGTGAATCTATAATTAACGTTTTCACACGGTTGGACAAAAACAAGAGGAAGCAGCAGCACAAAATCACCCACAATGTGAAGATGCTGCTGCTGTTTGAGCTGCTTCACTCTGAGTCCCTGGAAGCAGCAGGTTGGAAATTCAGATACTGTATGTGATCATCAAACAATCCATCAGCAAAATTGAAATGAAATACATTTCAAAAAGCATAAATATAAATGTCCCAGGAGGAATATTCACTAGAATAAACATAAATCAAGCAGCATATGGTTCCTGTGGGACTGTGTTGGAATATTGTGGCCAGATAAAAACCATAAAAACATGAGATAAACAAGCATAGTGAAACTGAAAGAACACTTTAAAAGTTATTCAAACACCTCCACACTTTCTTTTTACGCTTTATTTTAAAAGAACACGCAGCAGTCAAACAGCTGGTGGAGGAGACGAGGCACTGACCGTGTGGAAGCCGCTGAACCCGAGCAGGAGCAGAAGGAGCCGGTGTGTGGAGGACATGGTGGCATCTCATCCAGTGGAGGGTCAGACCCACCTGAACGGACTGCTCATCCTCAGCAGGAAGCACGTGCGTTCAGACGCTGGCTGCTGCGAGTGCGTGAAGTGGGGAAATGCTCGTGCGTAAAAAGGAAAAAAAAAGGGGGTCCGTTTTGGCGCGTGTCTTTACGCACGGATTCACTCCGGTCAGAACTCACTCAGCGTCTCACACTGAGGACGAGACGTCTCTCTCTTTGACTCTTGACTCAGAAACAGAACACGAGCTGAACTCACATCTGGAGCAAACGGAACCACACGAGCTCAGCGCGCGCGGTGTGTGTGTGTCTGGTTCCGGACGGTCCGGAGCTGAGCGAGGGGTCAGCAGGAAGAGCCGCAGTGAGCCGGTGGTCCTGGTCCTGGTCCTGGTCCTGCTTCACTCCCTGTCAAATCGATGCGCGCGCTCGTCCCACGTGTCCCTCAGGAGGAGGACACCTCGGACTCAGGCGTGCGCGCGCTCTCCTCTCCAGGACCTGCGGGAGTTCAGTTGACTGGGATCCCGCTGAGCTGAGGTGTGGTAGTGAAATGAAGCAGTGACCTCTAGTGGCCGCGCTCACAACCTCCGCCTTTAAAAACTACCAGGGGGTCACAGGTCAAAATGAAACTAACTTTATTTAACTTGTGAGAATGAACAAAATGTGATCTGCATGATCACATAAGGTGGGAACACAACAGACTCCATCCTTCATAATGTGCCACTGTCATTTTGACATATTTGACATTTTTGGAAAGTTTTCTATCAAGTTTATGCTTCAGTTCTAGTTCTGTATATTTGAATGTAAAATAAAGACATAAAGGTGAATCTCAGTAAATGAGAATATGATGGAGGTCAGCAGTCTTCTCCATGCAGTTACTACTGTACCATTTAAAGGCTCAGGAAACCGCTGCAGGTGTTTGTGTTTTTATTAAATGTAAGCCATAATCACTACAATTAAAAGAAATGAAGAAATGAAATATTTCAGTGTGTGTGTAATGAATCTACACTGTTGCCCATAAAGTTGCAATAAAATATTGTTCTCCTCTTTTCATTAACTTTATTAACTTTTTTTAGTATGTGACAAGTTGAACTGAACTACTGAAATAAATGAACTTTTCCATGATATTCTAGAGATACACATTTAGATAGAAAACAACTTATTTGTAACCGCCCGGACAAAATATTAATAAGTTTGAAATCAGCTTTTAAATCCATCTGTAGAAAAAAATCTGAGAATATGTCAATGGTCACTGACCGCCATTTATCTTCGATTATATCAACAACTCTGACCTTTAAAGCAGGTGTCTGACATGAAGCCCCCTCCCACTGACACTCTACAGTAATCCTCACTGACCCATATACAAATGCCATATATATAACAAATACATATCAATATATCATTTAATTGATTACTCATGCTATAATTATGCTTTAGTCCCAGATCATGTGATTTGAAACTGCGTACATATTGATCAACCCTTCAAATAAAACACAGTAAGGAAAATATGTCTAATATATATTCAGCTGCAGCTCAGTTGATAATAAGAACTGAGTCTGACTGAGGTGTAAATAAAGTTGCATGCATTTGGAATTGACCATAAATCATTTTAACATCTGAATAAAACCACAGATACTTTAACTAGAGGAACTTTACAGGCTTTGTAAGGAAAGTGAAAAGGTCCAGAAAACATTCAAGATCTTCCTCTGCAGACCATCATCATCATCAAGATGAAGATTTTTGTCCTCAAGACAGAATAACTGTTCATGAGCTGCAGTTTCAGCGCCGATCAACAAACTTGTGTGTTTTTCTAAACTGTGAGCTTCTTTAGTTTTTATCTTTGTGCCAGGCTGCGTCTCTGTTTACTGACTGAAATAAACCACAAACATCTGGACACAGTTTATTAGCTGGTATCTGGAGAAGATGAAAGGATAAAGGATGAGAAAGAAAGAAAGAAAGAAAGAAAGAAAGAAAGAAAGAAAGAAAGAAAGAAAGAAAGAAAGAAAGAAAGAGGATGCTCTCCTCCGTCGTCTGACCCCACACATCATTCAGTCAGTTACGGCTCCGGGTCCATAAATAACTGAGCTGAAGCTTTAACTGCACAGTTCAGATCAGATGGAGGAGAGATAGAAACAGAGAGAGAGATAAGGAAAAAGGAGGGAAAAGAAGGAAACTGGTTTGTATTTACACTTTCAGAGTTTGGAGTTTAAAGACAGTTTTACATGTGTTTCTCTTTTATGAGCTGCATTCCTGTGCGTTCTGTTTCCATATCCTCCTGAGACCTGGCAATGCATTTTTGTACACTGTAGTGCACATCATATTCAAACCCATTTCTCTCATACTAAACATGTCACCTTATTAAGTCATGTTGTTCACTACAGAGGACAACTGGCCCTTTCCAATGATATCTTGTGTGGGGGGGTGTGACCTTCCAAACTTTCTGTGCATCTCTTTTAAAAATGGCCGACATCGCAACAAGCAGATTTTATGGGAAAGAGTACAAGTGAGCATGATATTTACAATTTTAAGTATTTTGAGTCCTATATGTTGATTGTTTATTATAAATAAGCATCTCAGCAACACTGAAGGAAATTTTCAGAACTGAATTGTTTACTTTTCATATGAAAAAAAGCAAATTTTACTAATGTACACTGTAGTGGACATCGGGACTCTGTACTTGTGTTTCCGTCACATTTCTTTGGGAACAGCTCATTGACAGAGGCTGAGTAAATTCTTATATTCTTAAATAGTTGAGGGGGATTCAGAAATTGATTTATCAGAGTTTAAGAGTCCATGGTAAGATGATGACCCTGTAGGAGAGTGTAAAAGTTCAGATGAGGAAGAGCCAGATGAGGGAGATCAAGACAAAGAGCTGACGTGGTGCGCCATTGGTTTCTATGGGCCGAAACCAAAACATAGGGTTTTGAGGTTTTAAATCAGTGCAAAATGAATACCCATGGAAATATACTCCAGAAAACAGGTACCTTGATTTTGTTCTTGACTCTAAATAATGATTGAGCAATGAAAACTGTTCATGGATGGACAACAAGCCTTTTGTTGAGGCATTAATCAAAATAGCATAAGATGCAACCTGTTTGTCTTTTGCTCTAAAACGTCTGAATGGTCAATGAAATACCATCTCGAATGATGAAATCACAAAGATAAATAGTGTAGTTGATGAAAAAGAATGAAAACCCTATAATTGACATTAGTTTTTATAATATATTACTGTATTTTACATGATAATTCTAGTTTTTCCATGTACATTATAAGCATCAAAATATTACACGTTTGAGAACAATATAGTCCTGTTGTACACTACAGTGCACAGGTTATAAAATTAAAATAAAATAAAAATTTCAGATTTTTTTCTTTGCAATTTGTTCTTTACCATCCCAACACTTAATTTATGTAAAAAAAAATCAAAATCAAAAAACTTTTTTTTCCTGGGTCTCAGGAGGATATATAAACTGTTACTTGTTCGTCCTCAGTTTGTGTCACAACATGAGCAGGAGGACGAGGCTCAGCCGGAGCCAGTAAAACAACAGGAACATTAAATATTCAACTTTTAAACATCTGACTTTCAACAATGTGACGTGTAACAGTTGTACTTTTGGTTAAGATGGAGAATATTCTGACAGGTACAAGTACTTTTTACTTTGTATATAGGGATGTCACGATTATACATTTTCTTGGTACGATTATTGTCAGAGAAATAATCATGGTGTTATGATTATCATGATTATTATCCATTAATTAATTTCACAACACTATGAATGTGTAAAATCAAATAGAGTCAAAATATAATTACATTACTCATTTAAAATATCTATTCATATATGACCAATTATTGGGAAGTGACAGTATTTAGGAATCTTTACTATAAGTTAATTGTGGCTTTTAATATCACAGTTAATTGTGAACACAAGTAGGCTAATCATGACATCCCTTGTACACACAAAAATATACTATTTTTTAAGCTGACTGAAAACATTGTAGGTTTCAGTCTGCATCTCCTGTCAATAAAGGTGTTAAAAGTTTCCGGACACCATCACAGCTTCTTATCCTCCAACTTCTGAGGTGGATTATGTTGGTATGAGCAAAGAGGAAGGAAGGATTATGGAAGAGAAAGAGAAAGTAGGAACATGAAGACGGATCAAAGTCAGTGAGTGGAGTGTGTTTGTGGCTCCTGGAAAAGTGAAGAAAGTCACTTTGTTTTTCTGACCTTCAATAACCTACAGTACCCAACCTAACCCTCTGTTTTCAGAATTTCAGGAAAGCAACATTTCTTTAAACCTGATCAGACCTGAGACAAACTTTACTTCTTCATTATGACTCAAAACCACCTGATGATAATGTTTGATAAAAGTAATATTTCTAATTTGCTCTTGTGACAAAACGTCACAGCTCAATCAGCAGATGTATGTTTTGGCACTATTTGTTTCCCATTTGATTTTGATTGATTTCTCAGCTGATACCATCCTGCTGTCCTCCTGGGTCAAGGAAGGAAGGACGAAAGGAAGGAAGGAAGGAAGGAAGGAAGTTAGGAAGGATGGAAGGATAAAGGGATAGAAGGAAGGAAGAAAGGAAGGAAGGACGAAGGGAAAGAAAGAAGGAAGGAAGGCAGGAAGGACGAAGGGAAAGGAAGGAAGGAAGGAAGGAAGGAAGGAAGGACAAAGGGAACGATGGGAGGAATGAAGGAAGGGAAAAAGGAAGGAAAGATAGATGGAAGGAGGGAACAGATTGGGTCAAAAAAGAAGGAAGAAGTAAGGACGAAGGGAAGGGAGGGAGGGAGGCAGGGAGGGAGGCAAAAAGGATTGTGGAAAGAAGGAAGGGAAAAGGGAAGGAAAGAAAGATGGAGGGAGGGAACAGACCAGGTCAACTGGATCAAAAGAGGGAGGAAGAAGTAAAGACAAAGGGAAGGAAGGAAGGAAGGAAGGAAGGAAAGAAGCAAAGGAAGGAAGGAAAGAAGCAAGGGAAAAATTATTGTGGAAAGAAGGAAGGCAGAAAGGAAGGAAAGAAGGAAGGATGGAGGAAGTGAACTGATTGGGTCAATTTGACCCAGAAGGCGACAGGAGGGTTAAATTATAAGTTCATATAGTGTGCTTATACAGTATATTGATATATGTTCAACACACTGAAAGTTTTTCCCATGTTGTGTTTTTCCTTTGACTCAACAGTTGAGCTGTGATGTGTCAGTCACCTCTGACTCCGCAGAACAAACCACTCATGTAAAAATATTGATAATATCAGTAATAATAATAATAATAATGAGGACTAGTCTGAGTTTTAGCCAATCAAAGCACTTTATTGCACTGTATAGTGTGACGGTGAGCCAATAGCAGGCTCTTATAAAAGTGGCATTTAATCTTTTTATCATGTGTACAAAACAAGTCACACACACTTGTACCGTACAAAATCAACACTATTTACATACAATATACATACACACACATACACACACACCTAACACACGCACCCAAACACACAGACACACCATGCAGTCTCTCTCCCATCCAGCCCCGAACACACGGATGAGTCCTCTGGGTTTCTGATGGGAGCTCCTTCTTAACGAACGTCCTCCGCCTCACACACACACGCGCACACACACACATACACACACACAGACACACACTCACACAGGGACTGGAACATGACCGCTACGCTGCTACCAACAAACCCAAACTGCTAAGATAGCCAAACAAGCGCTAAGCAACCTCTGATATGCATAAAGTTTTTTTTTTCCTTCTGATAAAAAGACAAAACGATGATAAAAGTGAAACCAAGAAGAACGATAAGGTGACGTCATGAGAGTCTTTATCCACAGGATGTAAACGAGCCACGCAACTGCTCACGACCGACTCCAGATGATGCTGAGGAGAGTTTCCTCTAGAAGCTGCAGCGTCGCTCTCACAGGTTGATTCATTCTGATAACTCACAGCTAAACAACAGCTACCGATCACTACACTAGTCTGGGGATAAACCTTTCATATAGTTAATTCTCTGTATTTATCAATCTTTTATATATCCTCTTCTGTTAGTGCACACAAGGTGGTAGCTGCTGTACCAGAGCCCAGAGGACGTTCTTCACTGACGACTCAATGAAAAGCAGATTCAGTGGTTTGGATTTGGCATGAGAAACATGGATTGTTTTATAATGTGATTCTGATTTCTAACTGTTTTATTTGTGAAGTTTTATCCGTTGGACCACATTCAGATTTCATTGAGCTGTTTTTAATACATGTTGGACTTTTTAACGTTTTTACTCTTTGGAAATTTAAAGTGTCAAAGTCTTGAATATCAGGATAAACAGATGTTACGGAGCTAGTACACCGACTGGTCAGATTAGGACTTGTTTCACTGCATTAGATTCCTCTTAAAACTGAAAAGAGAGAATCTGGTTGAGAAACATGTCTGACATGTTCAGACCCTGCACAGATAAAAGCTTGTCGGTGATAAAAGATCAACATCAGATCATCAACTCCCACAGTGAAACAAAAAGTGTCTGTGTAAAGGAGCAGAAGAGCCGGAGCTCATTGTTTGTTCGGCTGGGTCGTCTCTGGAAGTAAATCTACCATGTGAAAGATATAAAGGATAAAAATTTAATTTAAATTTTAACTCCTTCAACATCTCACATGTGTTTTTACAGCTCAGCAGGGCCGTTGCATAGGGGAGAAAGGTGATGATAACTCTAGGGGCCCAGTGACCAGTAGCGCCCACAATAAACCCAGTAGTCTAATCTTTGTATGACTGAATTATTCTGCATAAGACCCTGACTAATACTCATAGTAATGCTGCATTAGCATCAAAACAAAGTAGGCTAAATAAAAAATGATAACACGTACGTAGTCTAAGAAAAAAAGTGGAAAAGTCAGGGGTAGGGGCCCACTTTAGTATTCTTCCAGGGGGCCCAGAATTCCTAGCAACGGCCCTGCAGCTCAGACCTACAGAGTTCATCCGGCAGCTCCTCTCACATCCAGAGCATCGCTCCACAGAGGTTCAGCTACAGGCTGAGGGACAATCTGATGAGAAACAAACTGGGACTTTATGTTCTGAAGGAGTTTTAGATGATGATGATGATGATGATGAGTCTCTGCAGTGAAGAACGGCCTTGTGGACGTTATTGCTACAATCAGAGTTCTCTGTAAACTTTATCACTCCAGATGCTGCTGCAGGTAACTCTACGCCTCCTCCCTTCACCTGGCTCTCTCGTCTCTGATTGGCTGCGTTCTCGCGTGAAGCAGCTGTAGCAACGCCTCACTTTGATTCATGTCCGGGAGTCACATCGCTGCGCTTCCCATAAACTCCCTTTACATAAGTAATAATATTCTGTCTTTATCTTCTATTTACACACAGTGCACTTTGCTTGATGAGCTTTGGATGTTCGAGGGAGTGAATCTCACACAGTCACAGTCAGAGGAAACAAACCGAACCATACGATGGAGGAAAGATCCAGTTCAGTCCTAACTCCATATTTCCCTTTGCATTGTTTTACTTTATGGCCTCAAATGATCCTCAGTAAAGTTTGGAGCTTGCGAAACAAAGATCAGAAATAACTGTAAAGTCTGTAGGTCTCCGTTTGTCAACCTGTAAAAAAGATATGAATGAGAAATTGAAGTTTGCGATTGTGTGGAAAAGATTTGTAGACAGTGTCCAAGTTATTATCCACATGTCCATGTCAAATAGACAATGTATGTAAAGTTGATGCTGATGCTGTTTTTCACATTATTTTTGGAGTAAAATCTGGATTTGTTTTACTATTATGTGTCTAGGAAGAAATATCTCTTTAAATACTTTTGGCTGCTGAAAAATGACTCAGGAAGAAACGAATCCATATGAACAAAAACCGCTGGACTCTAGTTATTCATTAAATAAACTGTATCAATCTTTGTCTTACAGCTTCGATATGAACAACACACTGGAATAAGAATATATTCTACATCTGCCTATGAGATGTTATGACTGTACATGTCATTGTCCATATGAATCCAAAATATGGACAGAAACTGAGTTGCAAATGTAAATGTGAGCGATGAACCTCATCAAATCTTTTCTACAACTTGAATTTTTCTCTACAGGTTTACAAAGTTTGTTTACAACCGCAAACGCAAAATATATTTTCATATTTATGTTTTTTAATGTTTTTTTCAAAACCAAACCAGATTTGGAGAAGCTGCTCTGTAACACACTACTGTCAGTGAGAGTGTGTGTTGTTGTTGACCGGTTACATCTGGTCGACTCGATGATTTTTTTTTTTCCTTATTTGTCTAAATGTTAAAAATCTGTTTGAAACCAGCGTTGGATTCACATTGAAACTAGGTAAAATGTCCCTGTCGCACATTAATAAAGACAGATGGACACACCCACAGACAGAGACACACACACACACACACACATACGCACATACACACACACATACAGGGTGCGGGTGGAGAGAGCTGCATACAGGGGCTACTATACCTCATTGTGTTTTAGGTACCTCTCCATATAGATTATTATGTCTATGTACAATATTTATATTTTTACAATAATCTGGCTGCCCCTGTTCTAATTGAAATAATACCACAAATCTGGGAGATTCCGATTGGACCAGTAAAACATGACGTCAGATACAGTCTCTAGTGTTTCTCTCTCTCTACTCTGAGCTCCGACCGCCTCGGAGAGACGACGGGCGGTGTGACGAGCGGAGCCGCCGCCCCCTACACAGTGTTCCCCTAAGGCTTTCTACAGTGACGAGCTCCTGGTAACGGTCACGAGATTGAGCGGGGGTGTAAAAATGGTCATACCACCACTGAGCAATCAATCAATCAATCAGTCAGTCAATCAATCAATCAATCAACCAACCGGCACAACACGACTTGAAAGAAAACGGACGACTTAAGACCACACCATATGCAGGTTCAAAAATACAGTACATCTTGATTTTGGGAAATAAATGAACAACAACGGCGATATGCACGGCATACAAACGCATGCTCTCTCTCTCTGTCTCTCTCTCCTACACACACTCACACACACACACGGACGCGCGCACACACACACACTCAGGCTACATGTTGTAGGCCACGTAGATGGGGTCTAGCTGGTCTTGTAAGAAGCCGTCGCGGAGGTGCATGCGCTGTTTCTCTCCGCGCGAGTTGATGGGGATGACGCCGATGTCCGTCACCACGACCACGCCCACGATCAGGTAGTGCTCCTCCAGCACCGCCTTGGTCACCATGGGAACCAGGTCCAGGGCCTCCTGCTCGGAGCCCTCCAGCTCCACCACCACCACCAGCAGGTTGGTCCAGGGGAAGACGGCGCTGAGGGACAGAGACAAGACGGAGCTTTAACTGCAGTCGGTCATTCGCTCTGCGGCCACCAGGGGGCAGCAGAGCTACACCGCCCCCATAGACCCTCACCACCTCCAAGTTGTTAGTGTTACACATCGTTCATTACCTCGGTATGTTTTGTAAATGAGTGATAAATAAAGCTGAAAAAAAAAAAAAATTGTTCATTGCTGATAAATCCATGTGGGTTCAGAGAGTTGGACACCTACCACTCCATGATGCTCTTGTGCGCGCGTATGACCGAGGTCTCGATGTCGATGGGGTGGTACCTCATCCCCCGCAGCTCCATGGCCTCCTCCAGAGCCCCCACCACGAACAGAGCGTCGTGTCTCTCTGTTCACACCAAACACAGAAGAAAGGTCGATGTTGTCTATCTGTTGTTTTTGTTTTTAGTAGAGTCATGCTAATTGTCTCTTATTTAGTGTCATTGTCTGCTGGTTTCTGTGTGGATACCTTCTATTCTTGTGCTGATTTTTGTGTTTCCTGTGTCCCTGTTTTCATATGATCCTTGTGTCCCTGTTGTATATTTTAATGGCTTTTAACATCTTGCCGGAGGACTACAGTTGAAAATTAGCTCCTCGCTAACACTGGCACTTTTACAGACATGTTTATTAATGTGCACTGTTCTCTCCAAATAAAAAAATAAAATAAATAAAATAAAATAAGATGTTCTGTTAACACTAACTAGATACTAGAGGTGCAGCGAGGGGAGACTGCACAGTTCCCCTGTCAGGGCGTGGAGTTCAGAGCCACAGTCAATCAGAGAGTCTCTGATGTTCAGCTCGTTGCCAGGAAATGTGAAAACTGATGTTGGATTTACAGTATTATTATTCTTATATACAGTAAGAGCATCGTGTAATAGTGGATTTTTCTCTTCATTGTCTTTTAACTGTACATGTATATGATGTGTTCCCTTGTTATGTCTTGAATGTTGTATTTTATTGTTGCTATTTAGGCCTTTTAACAACTGGCAAAGGGACTACTGATGGAAGTCACTGTCAGTCTTCCAACTCGGGTGCGTTTACATTTCGTGAAAATGTCTGATTAATGTAGATTGTCCCTTTTAAATAAACAAAACAAAAATAGAACAAATCCTGGGGGGATAAAGCCTTCTCCATTGCTGCCCCCTCCCTCTGGAACTCACTCCCCCGACACATACGCCACTGACTGCACAGACTTAAACACTTTCAAATCCTCACTTAAAGCCAACCTCTTCAGACTCTCATTATGTCTCTCAGTGTTTGTTCATTTCTATTGTGTTTATCTATGTTATGGTGTTATTTCTTGCTGTACCATTTTATCGTGTTAGTTTTCCATGTAAAGCGACTTCGAGTACCTTGAAAAGCGCTATACAAATAAAATGTATTATTATTGTAAATAAAAAAAACTAATTAATACAAAAAAAGGAGAGAGAGCGAGCTGAGAAAAAGTGAGGAGAGAGAGAAAGAAAGATACAAACCTCCATTGGCGTCAGTGAGCTCGGTGCGGCGGAGGAAGCCCAGGTAGCCCGTCCTGGCCCAGACCGTCTGAGTGTCCCCGAAACTGAGTCTGGAGTTGAAGTGGTCGGACTGCAGGACCTCCTCGCCGTAGCCGCTGTAGTAGCCGCTGCCGTTATGAGCGCTGTGCACCCAGATCTGCAGCAGGAACACGAAGAGTTAACAGACGTCCTCACCTCAGCTCAGTCGGTTTATAATTTATATAAAGTGTAGATAGGCTGAGAGGGAACACACAAAGGAGATGCAGCGAAATAAAGCTATTTTTAGAGGACTTTAAAACTCCCAGAGGAGAGAGGGAGGGAGGCAGAGGAGGAGGAAACAACATGTCAAAGAATAGAAAAAAGAACAGAGGGAAAAAAAGGTAAGAGAAGAAGAAAAGTAGGAGGGAAAGATTTAAAGGGGGATAAAAAAAGAACAAATACTAAGGAGACTGGGAAGGAAAAAAGAACACAAAAAGACAGAAAAGGAACAAATTGCCAAAAAAAAAGCGGAAGAGAAAAGATAACAAGCTGGTGTCTGTCGACCTCTCCGAGGTGAGAGTCTCCCAGCGGCCCCTTGGTCTCTGGGTTGGCGATAATGATCCGAACTCCGGGGAGAATCTGAAAACAAACAGACAAAAAAACCCCCCAACAACTTAAAATCATTATATATTAAAAAGAAAATCAGTCACCATGGTTACAGCTTCAGCCTGAGTCACATCTTTGATTGCAGCATGAATACACCTCCAGAAATAGCTGCAGCTGTTTACATTGAACAGATAGCCTCGCTTTAAGATTCATGTGTTAGTTCACGGCCCCGTCCCCCCTCAGAGGAGATCCCCCGGTTCACAGCTGGTGGTTTAATAAGACGGGTCCTGAACGCCACACAGATGTGATTACACCTCACATCCACAGCTGATCAGATTCACTCCCACTGAGATCCACCGAGACGTTCTGTTCGAGGAGAAAAGACGGACTTGACGGCTCAACGTGTTTTTCTTTTTTTCTCCTCTCTCTCTCTTCCCTCCTCCCACATACAGTGAGTCAAAATAAACAGCGGGCTGATCGATGACCAGCTCTCAAACATGACGTCCTCCTCTCTTTGTGTGTCAGCGTGGGGGACGGAGGAGAGGCAGGAGAAGAGGAAGGAGAAGAAGAAGAAGAGACACCAACGTCTCATCAGGCTCCAAGAAAAGATCTGACGCTTTAATGTTTCTGTGTGCAGCTTCAAACACTTTGTTGGTCCCGTCCCCACACACTGCACCCACAGCAGCAGCACACAGGTTACTGTCCCACTGCGTCGTGGGAGGGGGAGGGAGGGAAGAAGGGGGCTGGAATCAGATCAGTATACCGTATTTTGCATACATCTGCATAGACATATCATGACTAAAGACCTATGTATTTATCCTAGGGTTTAGTTGAATCTCACTTTTTAATTATCTGACTTAATTAATCTCCTGTTTTCTATGTATTTATTTCCATTACTCTTCATCCTTATTTCTTTTTAATAGCCTTTCTTTTATTTAGGGTTTTATGCCTTTTAATAATTCCCAGTCATTTATTTTCTTTTACTCTTTTGGGATGGGATGGGATGTTTTTATTAAAGCACATAGTGTGTCATTTTTATTGTATGGAAAGTGCTATACAAATAAAGTTTGATTGATTCATTGTTTGATATCTGTGTCAGGGGCGATTAAGGTTCCAGAGGTTTTTCAGGTGCTTCAATGTTATGTTATGTTATGTTATCTTACGTTGTTATGTTATGTCGTTATGTTATGTTATCTTACATTGCTACAGTATGTTATGTCGTTATGTTATCTTATGTTATGTTATACCTTATCTTATGTTATACCTTATCTTATGTTATCTTATGTTGTTATGTTACGTTATGTTACGTTATCTTACGTTGTTATGTTATGTTATGTAACGTTATGTTATGTAAGTTATCTTATGTAAGTTATCTTATGTTGTTATGTCATGTAACGTTATGTTATGTTATGTTATGTTGTTATGTCAACTCAACTTTTCCATCTCAGCAGCACTAAAGAGTCGAGCTGAATTCACACACAGCTGATTACACAACCGTCTCATTGTTTCATGTCTGCCAATCTTCTCTTGTTCTTCAAAACTTACTGATTCCACAGAAAACGTCAGCTCTCCCTCCTCGGGCTGAGACTCTTTTATATTTAGACGCTGAGCGGCGCGGTCATCACCGCTGCCGACCTCTCTGACGACTTTCAGTTAGTTGCTAAGAGATCGGTAATGAAACTGAAATAAGTGCTGCAGAGATCAGAGGAGCACAATGCAATTTGCTGCTGGTTAGAAGCAGCAGAAGGACTTGGTGTTGAGTGAGAAGTCGCTCTCTGCTGCAGAGAGGTGGCGTTTAAAAGGCTTTCAGGGACTCTGCCTGTGCTGGCCGGGCGGCTGCAGCTGGAGAGAGGAGGACCGAGGCTCATGTTGGTGCTGGGTTTGGTCTAAAACAGCTGCTACCTGTTTGATCAGCGGCGGCATCGTGCTCTCATCAAAGCATCTGATGCATCAGGTTTAATTCAGTTTTCTGTTTGATAGGCGACACTTTTGAAGGTCGTGCCTCACTGGTTCTACACATCTGAGGTATCAACCTCCAATAAATGAACAGATTCATTATTTGCATAATGAAATTTCAGATAGTGAAACTGGACAAACAGCTCGTGAAATATCGTGTTCTAAGTTCTTGTTTATAAAAACTTAAATGAAATTGACCAGAGTTCAAGTTCTGCTTTACAAATGCTCTAGTATGAAAAGATATTCATTGGTAAATGGCCTTTCATTCAGCGCTTTTCTGCTCCCTCGGACCACTTAAAGCTCTTTACACTACACTCACATCCACCTATTCACACACACATTCATACAACGCTTTGATCTACATATCTAGATATATATACTATGTGTGAATGGTTAGACATAATGCACTGCGCATTATGTCTAACCATTCACACATATTCACACACCAATGACACATCTAAGGTATTTGGGTTCAGTGTCTTGCCCACGGACACTTCGACATGTCGACGAGATCGAACCACCAACCCACTGATTAGTTACTTCTCTACCTCCTACAGTATTAATTATGATCAGGATCAATTATCAATTATGTTAAATAACTGCTAAAGGGATAGTTCAACATTGTGGCAAATTGGCCAATTGCCATAATCCCTATAGTTTTAGGAGTAGATTCGTTACCTTTAATTGTCGGTGCAAGCTATTTTTCGAATGGCGGAGCAGAGCCGCGAGCTGCTCAGAGCTACACTACGGAGGCTAATGGGATTTCTTGGTTTCCCTCATCAAACTAAAAAAACTCATCAAATACACAATCCAACAACTCCATTTTGGAGTTGTTAGATTGTGTATTTGATGAGTCCTAAAACTATAGGGATTATGGCAATGTGCCAATTTGCCAAAATGTTGAACTATCCCTTTAAAAGTCAACTATGGTTAACCATGTTGTATATTTGTTGTCATATACTTGATCAACCATGTCGTATATTGCTACTCAGCCAAGACAAAGTGAGCCTCTCTGTTCCAGCACAGTGAATGTTTGGTCTTTACCATTAGAGAACAAAGTGCAGCGAGAAGGTTTTCTGTATAATTACAGGGTCAGATGTTTTTCAGATATTCAAGTGGCCCATGGGTTAGAAGAGGTTGGACCACTGGTGAAGGTTATGATGTTTTGTGCCTGAGCCGTGTGGAAGCATCTGGTGAGAGGCTGCAACATTTTCATCTCTGTTTCCATTCAACATAACAAGATAATTAAAGAGCCACTCTGAGGCCGTGGACTCCGACTGAGCTGCCTGGTAGGAGACGGTGAGAACATACGTTCACACCTGTGAAGGCGTCTCACACAGTCAGTCTGTCTCTCTCCTGCCCCCTCCCTCTGGAACAGCACACACACCTCCCGACCTTCAAATCCTGCTCTAAACCCACCTTTTTAAAGAACCTTTAATGTATATATGTGTTTAGTACCGTTTCACTCATTTTATTTATTCTGACTTTGATCTATTTTATAATTCAATTTATAATATAAAGTGTTTTGAGCACCTATAAAAGCACTTAAATAAAATGTATTATTATTATTACTCCAGTACACTGTGACATCACTGATAGCCGTGGCCTCTAAGCAGAGACGACAGCGACTCTCCTGGTGTGAACCTCAGAGATGATACGAGCTCTGAGCTTTTAGATCCAGGCAGAGTCGTCCTGATAAATGTGCAGCGAAGCCCACGTGTCCTCAGACAGACTCAGCATGGACTCCAACCTGCTGTCTGCCTTGACTCAGTAAATGTGGGAGGAGAGCGGGCAGAAATAGCTCCGGACTCTTCTGCGCTTCAGTGATCTGTTTATACTGACGGCTGCTGTAGAGCGCCGTGAATGGTTTCCTCACCGTGAGTGGTGGTGCGTTGTGCGTCAGTGATTCTCCCACAGCGAGTTTCATCTCAAAGAGAAACGGAAACTTTTCCTCTCGAGTTAAAAACAAACTCAAGAATGTGACTTTGAGCTCTTCGTGTCGTAAAAAAAACATATTCAAATGATCAACAGGAGTTAAATCATTCAGCAGCAGGGAGTGGGCAGCCTGTTCCAACAGCCAGTGTTTTAAACATCGACATAAATCTGAGTCTCGGTGCTGCTCACCTTGCCAGACTCCATCAGTGGCAGACTGTGAGGGGAACCTCTCTCCACCAACCGAACCCTGAAACACAAGAAATGTGCAAATGTCAGACGTTGGTGCAGTGAAGAGGAAAACGGTCCAGAGCCACAGATGTCAGGTCAGAGAGTGTGTTACCTGTCATGGCGCAGCGCTCTCATGTCCACGTACACGGTGGTGGGGTCCGGTCCTGAAGTGCCCTGCAGCCAATCACAACACAGACATGGTGAGTGTATCATCACACACCTGTGGTTTGTTTCTGTGGGTGCTTAATGTGACTTTATGACTGCATGATGACTTCTAGTACTAATAAATATATATAATTGATATATAGTATAATAAAATTATTCCTAACTTTATGGGCAACAGCATATATACATATATATATATATATATATACACACACACACATATATACGTACTTTTACTACTACTTTAATTTTCACAGTCATATGTTTGGAAGAGATTGATCAATAAAGTTTTGAGAAGATATTTCATATATATATGTATGTATATATTAAGAATAAATCAAATTGTCACAATCATTTCATGAAAAGAGGTAAGAAAAATAATGTTTCATTCAAACTTTATGGGAAATAAATATAAACACAAAATATGTAAAGATAAAGGGTCCACATTCAGCTGTGACAGTGACTACACAGTGAATATACATAATGTAAATAAATCATTAATGTCTTCCATATATTTGTTGTAGTCAATGAGTTGCATGTTTTCTGATGCTGATGGTTATTGTATTGTATTGTGGTGCTGATGATTGACTGTAGCTGTACTGTAGCCTACTGTGTTCCAGTGCAAATTCAAGACTCTATTTGTCATTTCTCAGAGTGTCTGCATACTCAGAAAAAGGTTGTTTCTCATCAGCATTAAACAAACATTCCCTATAAAAACACAAACAGTCCTTTAGCTCTGGTTTCCTCTGTACCTGCAGGCAGATGGCCAGGTTGACCCTGCAGCCGAAGGCCGTGCTGACGGAGCGCGGGTGAAGGCCGAGGTCTTTGAACAGTTTGGAGAAGGAGTGTGTGAGCGACATCCTGGGCCGCTCCTCCGCCACCACCACACAGGCCCGCACCCGGGACAGATCCAGACCCCGAGCCTGCACGACAAACACACGTTTAATCACATGGAGGTCTGAGGAGGTTTCATCACATCAGGCAGAAGGACGCCTGACTACAGAGAGAACCAAGTCAGTGAGTGTTTTGTGAAGAGAAAAGGTCAGTAAAGTGAGGAACACGTCTATTTTTCTCACTCTATGTGCAGCTTCCAGTTTCCATGGAGACTTTTAGACGGATAATCACTAAAATTAACTTCCGTCAGTGACCAATCAGAGGCTGCTGTTCCTCCGGCACTCGGCCGTGGCCTCGGGGTGAACAGACAGAGACGGACTGTGAGTTTATTACACACGTCTCCTGTAGAGGACGAGTGGAGTCACTTAGACCGAGACACAGTCTGCAAGTTCCTCTCTCTCTTTATATTTATCAGCTGTAAGACCGATGCTGGGGCTGCCTGACCTGATGCATTGTGGGAAAGGTGACCAGCCACCAGACTACAAGTAAAGTTTGTCCTGCTGCAGACCAGAGTTTACACCAGTGGCTTTGGGATTAAATATTGTATTTCACATACACTGTGACTGTATCTACAATATGAGCATACTGGTATATTTATTGGTATCAGCTGGAAATAGTACATGTCATCATTCAAATTTCTAATTGGTTCTAATACAGTGTATTGTTTTTACATTTGTGCCTTTATTTTCTATGTATAAATATAGTATGTCACAATAATTTGAAGTATTAACATATCCTGCATTTACAGACAGTCTGTTGACAACATGGATAACACAGTGACACAGCTGTCTGCACCACAGAGGGTTTCTCTCTCATTTCACACATTCTTATTTCAAATTGGAGAAAAAAAAATTGTTGCTGTGGGTTGAATCATCAGTTTTATCAGCTTCATGACTGAGCAGCTAGAAGGAGCTATTTTCATATTAGACCAGGAACAGTCTGAAGGTTTAGAAACAAATACATTTATAATATATGTGATATATAACAGATGTTTTGTATGTTTATATGAAATACATATGGCATTAAAAAACTGAATGTTTCCCTCCTTCTTCCCAGTGGCCGTGTAACATATCAGAGAAAACTGTATAATGTTATGACCCTGGATTTCAGATAAAACCCCTTCAGTTGGGGGACGGCATAGGACAATAATAGAATACAGTACTGTATATACCTCTGGACTTCCTGTCCAACACTAATGTCTTTGAAAGAATATGGAAACCATTTCTTGACTATATTAATGTGAATATTTCTGCTTTAATGACAACAACAGCATTTATGTATATATACAGTATATATATATTGTTTGTTTTTCTTTTCTTTTCTTTATTCAGCTCCCATTTTATTTCACCCTATACTTTATAATGTACCTGTCACATTTACTTGAAACTGATCTTTCTGTACTGTATGTGTTTTTTTGTTTATTCCTGTCTTGTGTTTGTTTGTTCATTGATATTAATATTAATATTATAAAAAATAGAATATATATAAAAAACAGAATATGCTGGCAGACAGAAGTTTCTCCTCTTTCTTCATCATCAAGAGCTCATTTCTCTTATATTGTTAAGTGAGCGCTATCACCTCAGTCTGCTGTGTGGTGTGTCGGTGCTGTGCTGACCTTGAGCGCCTCGGTCTGCAGGCCCAGTCCTTTGGTGCACAGCTCCATGACGCTGTAGGAGCAGAAGGTGTCTCTCACCCTCAGCTGGCTGACGGCCAGCAGCCACAGAGCCGGGTTGGACTCCAGCTCCACCGGAGGGATCAGGATGGACTGGTGGCCCGAGTACACACTGCAGACACACACACGGACCGACACACACGCCTCTTTGTGAGTTTTGATGATTTTTAATGCTTTGAGAAACTCAAAACAACATATGTGCGTGTGGAGGACACATCCATCAGCTCCTCCCACTCACAGAGGCATCAGAGGACGATGAGTTCTGAGGATCCGTCACACTTTTCTTACCAAGGTGATATTTAATGATTACGTGCAATAAAATCAACATTCATCCTTTATATAACTGATCCGTCTCGAACTCTCATACCGACGGTGATTTGCAGACTGTTTTATTTAGACGACAGCGTGTAGCCGCTCGCGCCAAGATGAGAATTTATGAGTGGGGAGTTTAAAAGTATCCAGACCTGAGATGTGGAGCCAGGACTTAAGATTTAAAGACAGTGGAGCTTCAGAGTGTCGCAGATAAACATCGCCGCAGTGAATCTGTTATTAAAGGAGGTCACACAACATCGATCTGGACTAGAACATGAGCCCGAGCATCTGCGATGTAAAGAAGGCAGCAGAATGGAGCGGAATGAGCTTTTAGCATTTCTCTGTTTCCAGTGGTGAATTTCTAAAGAACGTCCAAGTGTGTGGACACGGCTGCACTCCGTCCCCTCCTCTCACAAACCATCAGACTGCTCATTGTGCAGGCTCACCCTGTTTGTAGAAGCAACAGGTACAGAGAAGAAAATTGTGTGTATGACTGTTTTCTGACCTTTTTCTTTTTCCACCCGCTCAGCAACACTGGACAATTTGTATTTTATTTGTGTATTTATGCCACATTTGTATTCTATTGCACTTCACTTATGTTATTTACAGTAATTGTTTACTTAGATGCTCTGTGCTGTTTAGATAGATTAGATAGATAGATAGATAGATAGATAGATAGATAGATAGATAGATAGATAGATAGATAGATAGATAGATAGATAGATAGATAGATAGATAGATAGATAGATAGATAGATAGATAGATAGATAGAATGTACTACAGAACGAAATAACTTTTGCATTAGGCCACAATAAAAACAAATAGATAAAAATACCGTAATAAAACTAACCAAGTTAGAAAAACCAGTAGAAAAATATATAAATAAAATAAAATAAATTCTACAAATAAAACCTGAGTTGAGTTTGAGTTGAGTTGAATTATTATTATCTGCTCTCAAAGGTAAACTCGATGTAAAAAAGTCATGGCTGGCAGAAGCGGCGCCAGAACAGCGACAGTGTTGACACCTGAGTGAGGTAGTGTCAAACACAGGTGAGGTGATGGAGACCGTCCATCTGCTCATTATCTTCATGTTTCTGTCCGACTTAGAGATACTTTATTGATCCCTGTTGTGTTTCTCTATAGATGTGACACAGAAACACAGTCCACAAATGTTAAGCTACACAGCAAACCTACTATAATAACAGGAAGTTATGATGCGTTTGTCACTAACTCAGTCTCTTTCAAACCGAAAACATATTTACTGGTGTGCAAGGAGGTGTGGATGCATTTTAAAGGTTGCACCGACCTGCAGAGACACCAGAGGACGAAGCCCAGGCCGCAGTATGGATCCAGACAGATGGCAACCTCCCTGGACGGGTACAACTCACACTGCAGCTTCACCGACCGACAGAAGGCTCCCACGGCATTATGGGACATCTGGACAGTGGGGAACAGGGAGAGAGACGCAACGACACGCACAGAGACAAACAAGGAACAGGACGGAGGGGTTGGACGGTTATTACACAGGTTATTCAAGGTGCATCAGCTGACTGACATTTTCTCAACCGAAAAAAACAAACACGTTTTCCTTTAGTCAGGTTTGTAAAGTGCATGAATGTGTCGTCCTGCGGCTCCACACTGTAGCAAACATGTATCTCTGGGGGGAGATGAAGCTCTGCCTCTGATGTTTACTACATATAAAGTCTCCTGTATGTACTCTACTGTACTATAGTGTGTGATGTTTATTGCGGCGCTGACGACTGAATTTCCCAGAAGGGTGAAAAAGTAATGAATAAATAAAACGAGAGAAGGAGGGAAGTGGGTCCAGGCAGTGGAACGAGCGGCTGTAAGCGGTTTGGGCTGAGCGACCGGGATTAACGCTGAGCTGACCTGAACCCCGGCCAGCATCCCAGTCGTCGACACGCTGAAGTCCAGATAGGCCAGGCCATCAGGGTTGGTGGGCTTATAGAGAGCTGGAGGCTTCTTCTTTGGCAGGTCATCTGCAAACACACACACACACACACATTTCTTTTTTATCATTCTCAAGAGGACCGCCTGTTCGGTTCCATCCATTTCAGAAACACTGACCCAGAGTTGAACCCAGAATATTACTACAGCAGTCATGGAAATAAATCTTAGATGTCCTGTGGTGGTTGAGGTTTTCTCAGACAGACACATGAAACATCTCTTTTAAATTGCACTAATCTGCAAACATGGTCGGATGTTTGTCTTGTGATTCTCAAGGGACAAAAACACTGAGTTCAAACCAGAACAAGAACCAGGTTTTTTGTTTTCTCATAAAATGAAAACAATCACCAGGTTAACCACTGTTGGATTTATAGTAGGTACTAAAGATGTTTTGCTGTTGCTACCTGGCTAGCATTAGCACAAACAGCTGTATACTCATCAGTACAGAGAGCTTTAGTCACTGTTGCATTTACAGTACAGATGTTATAACACTTCCTCTGAGAAGCTACTTCTTCATTGAAGATAACCTGCAGTGACTCGGTATCGGAAAATGACCGGACGGGCTGCTCAGGTTGTAGCTAGCTGGTTAGCTTGCTAACTTAAGTGATGAAAACAGGTCTTGATGAGTAAAGGAAAGAAATCTGATGCTGAACTCACAAATTTTCTTTGGACTTGTCAGTAAACAGCTGTTAGCGTGAACGTAAGCTACATAGCAATAGCAGAACTTATCATTAGCAGCTAACTGATGCACACAGACATGATCCAGGAAGTAAATGTAAGTCATTTTGTCACACAATGACACTTTAAAAACACCACCTGTGTGTGTGTTTACAGTGTTTTGAGGCAGGTCCCATTGGGCTAGTGTTAAGGGATTTCACATCAGTGCCTGCTGCAGTGTTTGAATACGAGAGGTGTCACGGAGAAGTGTGATTAATGTGCACGTGTAAGAGCAGGTGCATGTGACATGACAGCTTCATGAATGTAGTAATGTGTTGGGATATAACAATGCAGGGTGTGAAATATTCACAAACACTGCTCCCTTTGTGTTACATGTGAGGCTGTTAAAGTGCTTTGGTGGTAAAAGCTAGAGTAGTTAGATTGAGAGCTGGGGTCCATGTTTGTGTTGGAGAGGCCACAGTACCAGTGTCCAGGACGGGGGGCCAGTTCCTGATGTCCACCGTGGCCGTGGCCTCCTTGGAGCGGAGCAGCTTACAGATGACCGCCGTGGTCATCACACAGGCCGAGTGGCTCACCTGGAGAGAGGAGGGGTCAACGGTCAGTGGTGGGTATCGTTGGATTAATATCACTTCTGGTGTCTCAAAATCTGTCCAATCTCTGACCTCCACGATCATCTTGACGGTGGGCAGGGTGGTGGAGATGTTCTGGGGGTGCGGGGGCCGCACCGTGATGGGGACACAGCCCGCGTACAGGCAGCCATAGAAGGCTGCGATCAGGTCTATACCTGCAGGAGACGCACACACAGAGAGAGACAGAGGTGTGAGTATCCAGATGTGTTTCTATAAGAGACTCTACATCATCATTATCATCGTCATCGTCACTGACCTGGCGGGTAGACCAGGGCGACGTGGTCTCCCTCCTGCAGACCTCCTCGCTCCATCAGCAGAGCAGACACTCGCTCCGCCCTCTTGTGCAGCTGCAGGCAGGTGAGAGAGCTGGACACGGCCCCCTGGGGGAGGGGAGGGAGGGCAGAGGCTGTTAAAAGTGTCTGTCACAATATGTCTCTATTGTTTTGTGACAAACTTTTTATTGAACATTTTGAACACTATATACAAACATAGTGCCATTGTCTTGCAGGGCTCCAGACTGCCCCTACATGTAAATGGGGGCATTTTGCCCATAAAATTTGGGACAGTGCAAGTCAATTTTTCATCTACTTGCACATGTGAAACCAGTAAATTTGCCTCTCTTCTTTATTTATAACGCTGGTGAAACATGGATGGGGAGACTCAAAAAATCTGATATCTGTCATTATAGGTGGCAGGTCAATGTATGTGAGTATCATGAATAGTTGCTTTGCAAGTCAATTTACAAGCGTGCGCCCCAAAATTTTCTGCTCGCTGTCCTAAAATTTTAAGTTAGGGGCCACTGTGCTCCTAGTGAAAAATTTTAGTCTGTAGCCCTGCCTTACTATTAAACACTTTAAAAAAAAAAAAAAAAAAGAGAGAGAGAGAGAGAGAGAGAGAGAGAATTAAATAAATAAAAATATTGTACACATAAGTAAATAGAAAGAGGAGAAGTAGAGGACAGGAGATGAGCTGACCTACAAAGATAAAGTAAGCTAAAAAAGTACAGACATTTTCCAGACCCACCAGTGGGGGCTCATTGCATTATATGACACATGTGAGGAGCGTCTTGCAGTCAGACAACATAATTCACAGTAACACAGTAACATATGCGAGCAGGCAAAGTTATGTCAGAGAGAAAGCTGATGAGAGCGTTCCAGGCCTGCGCTTTATGTATGACAGCCAATGACCTTTCTAAAAGAGCAAAGTCTCTAAAATGACGGAGCCATTCTTTTATATGCCACTCTTTTTTACTTTTTTCTGGTGTATAACTAAAAAATATAATCAAAGACATGTTGATGTCAAACATACAGATCCTGTGCATTGGTTCTTGAGCTGTATTGAATTGTTAACTATCGTTGAGATGCTTTGCTGTGTCTGGTCTCTGATTTATTATTTCTTGTAAAAATCGACGACACCAACTTTATTTAGAACATTTGTGCGTTCATTCTGAAGGGCAGAAGCGTGTGTGTCCTTACGCGGGAGCTGAGCAGGGTGTAGAGGACGTGGTCTGGTGTGGTCTGAGCTCTCCACTGCAAAACCTCAGACAGGAACAGGAACTGAAAGACACAGTTGTTACAAACATGATTTTTTTTTTTTTGACCACAGATTCCCTCCTTCCTCTCCAGAGCTCCATGTGCTTCCTGTTTTCCTGTTGAGGGTGAAGTCCAGGACACAAACTGAATCTGTCTGATCCAAACGGACCAACAGCAGAGATTCACCACCTCTATCTATCTATCTATCTATCTATCTATCTATCTATCTATCTATCTATCTATCTATCTATCTATCTATCTATCTATCTATCTATCTATCTATCTATCTATCTATCTATCTATCTATCTATCTATCCTATACTAAAACGTGACGTCAACCTATGAGTGGCCATAGTGTAACTGGAAGAGTCACGAGAGCGACGTCCGACACGAGAATCAAACCCGCTAATTTAAAAAAAAAAAGAAGGGAGGAAAAAGGAAGGAAAGATAGATTGAGGGAGGGAACAGATTGGGTCAATTGGGTCAAAAAGGAAGGAAGAAGTAAGGATGAAGGGAAGGAAGAAGGAAAGAAATATGGAGGGAGGGAACAGATCAGGTCAATTGGATCAAAAGAGGAAGTTAGAAGACGTAAGGACGACGAGAAGGAAGGAAGGAAGGAAGGAAGGAAGGGGAAAAGGATTGTGGAAAGAAGGAGGGGAGAAAGGAAGGAAGGAAAGAAGGAAGGATGGAGGAAGGGAATTAATTGGGATTAATTGAACAGGCCTAGCTGATCCGAGTCATAAACTCCAACAGCAGGACTGCAAACAACACATGAGACATAAAACTCCACTCTAGTCAATACCTGAGCCACTGAGAGGACGAGTGAATCAAACATTAGATTTCACCACGTCGGATTCATTAATATGGTTTTAATCGATACCACAGGTGAAAAACAAGCTGCTGATGCCACAAACCACCACAGAAGTAGACAAGTGTTGATGAAGCTGTTTCCTGATTGGTCAGTTCAGAAAAAAACCTGTTGGCTGATTATCACCCTACATCGATCGGTCCTTCAGATCGAGATGGTCGGCTGCGCTGCTTCTCCAGAATGTCAACTTTTAAATCAATCATTAAGGAGGCAGGGAGAGCTGACCTTCACTTCACTCACTGCCCAAATTATTCATGAGAACAAGACATCAGACATTTCCCTACAGGCAGAGGAGGGAGAGTTTGTAAGCCATCAGTTATCAAAACATCACACAGACACACTCGCACCTCTGCATGTGTGTGTGTGACGGTTTGACCCTTGTTTAGGGCAGGATTGTTTTCATTTTGAGCTGTTTTTTGTATTAAAATGAAAAAAACTGTGAAATTTCAGACAGTTTTTTCCACATCAACAGTCCAGAGCTCAAATAAATTCAGGTTACAATGAATAAAGCAGAGAAACACAGCGATGAATGATTATTAATGAGCTGTTGTAGCTCTAATCTTGTTTTTAATCATTTGGCCACAGACTTTAATTTATCATGGGTAGTCCAGAGGTCACTCTGGATTATGTTCTTCATTACCATCGTTATTAGTCGTCTTATATAAATTCAGTGTGTGTGTGTGTGTGTGCGCGCGCGTGTGTCACCTGGTCATTGTCGTCAGTCTGTCCCAGATCTCTGCCGCTGGCCTGAGCGATCCTCTTCCCTGACACCAGATTCCCCACCATCACAGAGGCAGGTCCAATCTCTGCAAAACACAGACACACACACATTTAATTTTTTTAATTATGCTCCTGCAGGCACCAGTGGCAGGCACTTTGCACTTTACAAAGTATGCATTTTTTATATGTACTGTACTTTTCTTAGGTGACCGTCAGCCTATCCATGGGGGCAAATTGTCCATTTTTATTCTATCTATTGTATCTGTTTATTGATTTGTTTATTGGTTGTCTATTGTCCTATTGTCTTAAGTGTTCCTGTTTGCAAATCCTTTTCCAATGTGGTCTCCCTCCACACATGGCAAATAAACTGACTCTGACTCTGACACACTGAGCTACAAACACACAAAGGCCATGTACAATACGACCCCCCCCTCCACAGGACCGTGTGTCTCACCTGGCTGTTTCTGCCGTGGTTTGGGCAGGTTGGTGACACAGGTGTGGGGGCACATGAGGACGTTGCAGGGGTGCAGCCCCCCCTCCAGGTACAGCTGTTTGATCTCTGAGAGGTGGATGCCACCCAGAGGGGTCTTGGGGAGCGTGTTGGCCGGGACCAGCGCCAGGCAGAACACGCCCGCCCCGTGGATACTGTCGATGGCCTGAGAGAGAGGAGGAGGAGAGGGAGGAGGAGGAGAGAGGAGGGAGGAGGAGGAGGAGGAGGAGGAGGGGGGGGTTCAGAGGACAGTTAGAGGACAGACAGAGGAAGGGGAGGATTATGTTCCGATGAAGAGGTGTTTTTACTCGTGACTGGCATTTTTTCAAAACTGTGGTTCTTCTTCCAGAGCAGCTGAACGACGACACACAGACGTAGTGTTATGTAACCAGGAGCCATTCCTCTTTGAATTGTCATTTATGGACAAACAACGAATAACAACTAATAATCAATCAGATCCAGCAGAGCAAGAAGAAGAAGAAGGGAAAGAGAAGAAGAAGATAAGAAGAAGGAGGAGGAGAAGGAGAAGAAGATGAAGAAGAAGAAAATGAAGAGAAGAAGGAGAAGGAGAAGGAAAGGAGAAGAAGAAGAAGAGAAGAAGATGAAGCAAGAGAAGAAGAAGAAGATAAGAAGGAGGAGGAGAAGAAGAAGAGAAGGAGAAGAAAGAGAAGAAGAAGAAGAAGAAGAGAAGAAGGAGAAGAAAAAGATAATGAAAAAGAAGAAGAAGGACGAGGAGGAGGAGAAGAAGAAGGAAAGAAGGAGAAGAAAGAGAAGAAGGAGGAGGAGGAGAATAAGAAGAGAAGGAGAAGAAAGAGAAGGAGGAGGAGAAGAGGAAGGAGACGGAGAAGGAGAGGAAGAAGAAGAGAAGGAGAAGAAAGAGAAGAAGAAGAAGAGGAGAAGGAGGAGAAGAAAAAGATAATGAAAAAGAAGAAGGAGAAGGAGGAGGAGGAGAGGAGGAAGAGGACTGAGCTGTCCAGGAGCAGTGTGTGTGAGGCGTCCCACCTGCAGCACGCGGCTCATCCACTGGAAGCTGTCCTCCTCGGTGGAGTCGGGCCGCTGCTCGGCCACGACCACGATCCTCTCGTCCCTCAGCACCGTCACAGAGAACACGGCTATCCTGCAGACACACACACACACACACACACACACACACACACACACACACACACACAACCCTCAGTCTGCAGCCATTTTACCTCTCATTCCCCGTTTCACAGCTTCATTTTGGGCTCTGAGAAGTTGTTTTGACCAACATGATATTAACGATTCATTAGTTGAAAGAGAAAACAACAAGCAGGTTAATTGGGCTCCGAACGGCTCCGAACACGACTCTGCCTCGTTCACCGAGCTGACAGTTTGGATCAGATCCTCTGAGCTGAGCGACGCCCCAAAACTACTAAATCAGACCTGAGCAGAAAAATCCTCCCTGCAGCCTGGAGGGAGAGCGAGAGGGAGAGAGGTTTTTATTCAACAGCAACAGATGAGTCACTCTGCGAGCGCAGCGGTGAAATCTGCCTCAAGTGTAACCCTGACAACATTTCATCAGCCCGGCTCTCAGCGGAGAGGTTTGGACCGCTGTCATGGTTGTTAAAGATGCTGTTTTCAGAAATACAACTCCAAATCCACAACCCATACAGTACATTTAAGATAGAAAAACTACAACGACGATATTATCATATTATTACCACAACAATCCTGGCCATAAAGGGGCACCACACTGTTTACTGTTACTGCCTTATCATGTGATGTAAAGTTCCTCTCTAACCATGTAGAAAAACATACATGCAAAAATGTGATAATTCATATTTTGTTAATCATGGTTTCCTAAGGGTTGCAGTGTAGTTCTCAAAAGCTGGAAATCTAACTAACATTTAATAAAAGGCTGGAGGAAAATGACCAAAATGGCCTGATAGGAGCAGCTGATTTTTATGTTGAACGACAGAGAGGAGGTTTTTTGTGAAAATCCTTACATGAATGAATTACTGAATGTCTGACTGGTGGACTGGAGCTCTGTCAATGTATTTACTTAAATGATAGGTCATGTTTGTGTGTGTGTGCTGGTATTGGATTGATTTCCATTTTAGTTTCTTGTATATTTTGGGCCAGGTCTTTTGTTCTGGTCCAGCCACCGTTCATATTCATATTGATCTTCTTGTTCCATTGTTAAAAACCAATAAAAACTACCTTGCAAAACAAAACAAAACATGGTTTTCCCAAATAAAGATGAACAAACGTAACTTTTAAGAGTAAAACTTGCTCTGCTTGTAGCACTTTCTGCTCATTTTAGAGCACTTTTATATTTTTTACGATGGCCATAACAGAATGCACAGATTTTCTACATCTAATGTAACGTGTTGTTCGTCTACTGTTTGTGTGATGTATGTACAGTATGTTTTGTAATCCATGCCAGTGCCAAAGATAATTTTCCATTTTATTTAAAGAGGAACTATTTTCAGCTTCACTGCAGCTGCATTTTTACCTTAATTAAACAGCTTTGGAGTAAAAATAACGTGTTACAGGGAGAATGGAGGCTCCCTGCCTTCCACCTAGTGTCTCTTGGCTGAAAACCAACTTTGCAAGATCAGCTCTCGTCTCTGCGGCACCGCAATACAAACACGCCCCATAACCCGTAATCTATGTTTATGACAGATTAAACTACACAAATATACACGTTGTAACATCATATATGATATATAACATTATGTACCGCTCTTGATTGATTTCTCACCGGCTTTGTTGTCAACAAATGCACATGGCCGGGAGTAGGGTTAGCAAAACAGAGGAAAAGCGACTAGACTTGCATAGTTCCTCTTTAAGTTCAATGGACAATAAAGTAGTCTGAGTCTGAGAATGGTAAAACTATGACTGAGGAATCGTCTACTCTTATTTCCTCATCTAAAAACCTGGATCAGGCCTTGAAGCCCGCTGCTAGTGCTAGTTATTTGTTTATGTTCTCTGTTAGCTTGTAAATGGCAGTAGCTGACACAGTAACTGAGCTAATATGCTGACTCGCAAAAGAGCAGTGCATCTTGGGATAGCTGGCTGTAGAGAACACATTACAGAGACCTCAGTCAGACGTATCACAGTTAGCGGGCGCAGCTAGCATTTTGTATTTGTTTTTTTGTTTTTGTTTTTTTAAGTATATTTTTGGGTGTTTTGTCTTTATTTGATAGCACATAGTGAGACAGACAGGAAAGGGGGAGGCAGAGAGAGGGGGAATGACATGCAGGAAAAGTCCGCCCGCTTGTACCGGTATATACCGGCGGTAGCTCTTTTCTCGTCCAGTAGTTCTAGTTTGTCACATTCACATATTCACACAGTGCTAATGCTAACTCTCTCTCTGCACTGATATGGTCCCAGGTTCATGTAGCCCCTCCCACTGTCCCTACAAGTACCAGGATTGGCTCCTTAGATTTGTGATGTATGAAACTCTGCCTTTCTAAACCTGTTTCTAACACTGCCATTGGTTCACTGCAGGTTGACAGGATAATTTCACTTCTTATGTCCTGTATTATATAAAAACATCACATACACGTTAACAAGTTTGAAGGCTTAATTTCCATTGTAGGGGGTTTTTAATATCCACTGCACACACTCACGAGCGCAGACCCTGGACTGCAGATCCAGGCTGTTACTTTTACTTAGTGAAACTTTTTTGGTTAAAAGAGCTTCAGAATAAATAAGTTGACACCGGTAAGAGGGAGAGTGTCAGCAGCAGTTAGTGGAGCTTCTGATTTAAAGTGTGACTCCTTTAGATCCTCAGGTTTTAGGAGTGTGGCGTCACATCAGAAGAAAGCAGCAGGAGTTTGAAGCTGGTCTGACAAACTGTTTGTGTGTTGGAGGTTCATCTGTTTTCAGCTGGAACCTCCACTGCAGGCTCTGTTTCAGCGGGAACATAATAAAACTGTACAGTGTGTGCATACGACAGGAAGGACGCCATCTTTCATCAGAGCAAAACAGACGCCACTTTAGCTGTGGCGGTGAAATGTAAACACAGAAACAATAGACACACGTACGCAGTAAATCCTAAACCTTCATCATCAGCATCAAACTTTCATCTTGGTGTCTGAAGTGCAGGATTCAGGATTTTGTGTTCACAGTTTCTGCAGCAGCTTTAAATAGCTCGTAAGGACGTCATCAGACTCTGTCAGGTGAAAGATGGCTTTTGTCCTCGGTGGCCGTGGACACAATTAAACTTCACTCTGTTACCGTTTCTGGATTCATCCACTATTGCTCTACTTTATTAGATTTATTACGTGTGTTGGGGGGCGACTGCTCATTTATCACCGTGACAGTGACGGTGCCGGGGTGGGACGTCTGGCCGCTGTTCAGCTGCTGTCGATGGGAACAACGTTAGAGACCGTCGGCCTGCAGCGAGACACACCCACCTGCCCCTGTAGACGAACTTCATAGGCTCCACCGCCAGCGCCGTGGCGACGATGTCGTCGGCGTTGTGCCTCCGCCCGCTCACCATGATGAGCCCGTCCATCTTGCCGGTGATGAAGACGAGGCCGCCGGGGCCGATGAAGCCCAGCAGGCCGGTCCGCACAAAGGCGTACTCGCTGATCAGTCCCCCGCTGGCGCTCACCGGGTACACCTGCAAACACACACACACACACACACACACACACACAGGTTTTAGGCTGCAGAGTCTCCATGGCAACCAGCCAGCACTGGAGCTGTGCGACACAGTCAAGATCAGATATGGCAGTATTTTTAACTCAGAACTTTAACGTGGTGAATGTCAAGCTGCTGGGCTTAATACAGTGGATCAGACAGGTGCTGTGGAGGAATCTCACTGTTCTCCGCCGAGCTACAACACACTAATGGATAATTTAACACGCGAAAAGATGACAGTGAAGAGAGTTTAAAATGTCATGAAGGTTGATATCAGAGATCGTTATCACTGAGTCTAGGGTTCTCGGATTTATCTTTCATATGTTATTAGAAAACATACAAATATGAAGTGATGTGATTCTCATAATCTCAAGAGCATTTTGTAAAAGTGGTGAGTGGAAAAGACAATTTCAGCAAAGCGTTAAAGGTCTCAACAGGCCCGTGCTTTATCTTCAGTGCTGATCTGTAAGATATATTTTAGGTTTTAGGAACCAAATCATCTCAGTCTGGTTTGAGATCTTCTCTCTCAGGCTTCTCTAGAGCTCTGGTATCAACGGGTCAGAAGAGAGGAGGCTCTGAGCGTCGCCTCTGATTGGCTGACTGTTCTCCACTGAGTCAGTGGGAATAAAAATATCTCAGATAGATTTCAGGTAAAATACTAATATATACCAAATCCTGTAAGGTTGGATGGAGGGTCCAGGTGGGCGGGGCTTTCACATGGCTGAGAGTGGTGGCTGCTTCGTTGTGACATCACAAAGCTGCAGAGGAACTAACAGCTTGTTATAAGGCTTATTAGTTTCTGAATACAGGCTGTGTGAGTTTCTCTGTGGACTGAGGCTTTGATACTTTCACAGTATCAAACAACTCACAGGACAATGTGAGACCTTTAAGATGGGACGGGCAGGTTCCAGTAGAGCTGGGCAATTAACTGTAAAAGTATCATTCCTAAATTTTGAACCTCCTACTGACTTCATCTTGCTAATATTCAGGTAAAATGCCTCACATTATGTTTACGCCTAAAGTCCACACTACTCAGAGACAGAGAAGACAGAGACTTCTGGAAACGCTGCTGGACCTGTTTTAGTCTAAAACCTCCAGGGTTGCGTTGGAGCGTGGACAGACTGACAACAATCTGTGTTCGGAAAAGATAAAAAAGAAAAAAAGGTTCACACCACTGGTGTACTGCTCCCCAAGGGTCCCAATCCTGAAGAAGATCAAAATGTCAACTATGTAGTTCTATTCTACAATTAACTTTGGGGAGCGTTACACCAGTGGTGTGAACCTTTTTCCTTTTCCAATAGATTCTGCATTTTGTTCTGCACCTGGTCTCCAGATTGGATGTGCATGAGCTAGTTTCTTCTAACTTTGGAAAAGATAACACAGAAACCGGCCTTTTCTCCTGATTGGATCTCATCTGCTGTGTTTACCAGGTAGTGGTGAATGTAAGTTAACTTGGATAGTGACCTAATGTAACATCCAGGGGCGTGTCCAGACATTTTTGATAGGGGTGGCCCAAGTGGGGCACTGACTTATGGTGGGGTGGCATGAAGCGTGCATAAGAGCCTGCGTACACACATTACGTACTCATGTATGCACACGCAAACACACACCCACACAGGTTTTAGCCACACCCAGTTTTGTCTGCAAAACCCATATCTACTTAAAATACTAACACTGCAAAAAAACTAGAGCTACTAGTCAAAATACAGTGGAGGCAACATACAATTGTGATTTAAAAAAAAAAAACCTCAATATTTGATTCCTAGAAAAAAAAAATTACTTGCCAGTACAAAACAATGTATAAAATGCCTCCGACTGGACATATAAACCATCATATTTTGGGGTGGCACCTGGGATGGCCAATCAGATTTCAGTGGTGGCCTGTGCCACCCAAGGCCACTCTCTGAACACGCCACTGGTAACATCATCAACTCATCTAATCACCTGGACACAATCACATCAATGAATATGGAAAATCTTGATACAAATGCAAATACCAGGTCAAAATGTATGGACATCTGGACTCCATATCTCCATTTTTCCAACTCTACAGTGGCTTCAGTGTGAGTGAATTGGTTTTTTATTTTTTCATTCTTATCTAGTTTTTCTACGGGAGGTTGATGTGGGCTGTTTCCTATTCATTGTAGTGGTGAGGTGTATGTGAGATGTATATATGTGTATGGACTGTCTAGACCAGTGTTGTACTGAGTGTTTTGTTGTTTTGTTGCTGTGGTTGTTCTGTTAATGTAAAAAAAAAAAAAAAGGAAAAAGCTCAATAAACATATTTGAGAAAAAAAGTCAAGTCGCTCAGTCCTGGTTCCAGTGCTGTTATACTGAAACTATTGAGAAAAGATCTCTGTTGAAAACATGAGCTGCATGTGTGTTTGTGTTGAGCTCCCTCACCTCGAAGGTGTTCTTGGTCATGCCTGTGAGGCCATAGTAGGACGTTCCCGTGGCGATGGAGCACACACAGAGCTCGCCGATCTCGTCCGTCTGACAGAGCTGTGGGACGCCCTCTGGCTTCACCACACACGCCAGGCCTGGGTCAGCGACACAGAGGAGGGAAACACACGGCATTAACACAGTTTTCGGTTCCAAACTGATCCATTATTCACCCCTACACTCGCCGCGCCTGTTCAGAGACACCGACCACACATCAACTTTCATCTTAAAGTAGCTTCTTCTAACCCACTTCTTACGTCTGCTTAACTCTCTGCTGCTCTAAAACCAGGTTAGTTCACTAACTAGGTTAAAACAGAAAATCTACAGCAGGTAACATCTGAAATCAGTTGATTGTCTTTATACTGTTTTGCACAGTTTCATTTGGGATCCTGATCAGTCTCCAGTGACTCAGCGATAAGTCCGTAGCTTTAACTTCGGGGGTTTTAAATCTCACTTTGAGGCTGATGCTCTTCCAGAGGAAAAGCTCCTCGCTTATGAAAGAGCGGAGGAGAGGAGGAACTCCGCGGTCGGAGCTGACAAGATTCCTTTAATTCCCCCGTTCAGCGGCAGTGTCCCCGGCTGGTGCAGCAGGTGTAGTTCCTGCACCGACCACCGGGTGGGGTGAGTGCACGTGAGAGCGGGTGACGGTGGTTTGGTCAACAGGGTTTACACAACCCTCCTGCAGATCACTGAAGAGACAGAGCCTCACTCCATCCAGTGAAAATGTCCTCCTAACACTCAGTTTCTATTACATGCTTCATTTCCATTGTTTTCATTTGTCTATCGGCCTGTGACGCTCACTAATTGATAAAAATATTAACAAGGTTTCTCTTCGAAACTAAATGTATAACCCCATCTCTAAAAACTCTCAATAAAAAGAGATTTTATATATATATATATCACACCACATCCTCCTCTCCATATATACATATATATATATATATATATATATATATATATATATATTAACAAGGATGTAGCAACACAATCAGCTCATGAAGGATTTTTAATTACTATGAAAATAGCATAGCTGAGGAGAGGATGTGATGTCATCAGTTGTTTTCTATTATTATTATTTTGCTATTGTCTCATCTTACACTTAACATCACAATCAATACAGTTTTTTTTAAATTTTTACTTTATTTACTTTATTTCTGCTGATTTCCACTTCTGTTATATCTGTGCTGTTGTCATGACACTGTAGCCTACATGTGAAAGCTCAACTAGGAACAAGAGCTGTAGATTATAGATAGCTCTAAACTATCCAGCTTTGAATTAAACCGTGTTGATCTGCATTGTTCCTAAATAAAATAAAAACTGTAGTTTTACTTTATGTCGATTTTAAGATTGGCCTCTTGATAATTTCAAACATGTTTGTGTAAATACGCAGCCAGTCAGTGGTGTTATTAGATCTTGGTCCAACCATGCAGTGTGCAGGTGTTGAATTTGTTTTTGCTTTTTATCTTCAATAGGATCAAACTGATTTGTTCTGTCCTAAATAGTATGAAAACTTGATATCCTGAGATATTCCTCTGCAAATCTTACATGTTGTAAAGATCTGACTGAAACTGACACGATACGAACACAAGGAAGTAACTGATCAAAGGATAAAAAACAGAGATTATCAATCGGACCGGATAATTGATACAAGGTTTTGATGCCTAACAAGAGTCTTCACTGTCTTTCTCTTTCTGTTTGATCCAGTGTTCTGCACTTTCATCTGCCTTCAACCATCAACACGTCCAATCATAAATTACAGTTTTCACTCCAAACCAGAAACAAGCAGAGCTGGAAGGTTTTAGCTCTACACCTTTCACTGATGCCACTACACACACACACACAGACACACACAGACAGATAGATGTGTACCTCCTGGTGTGACGGTGCCCACATCTTGCACGGTGAGCACCGACAGACGCTCCTCCGTGTCGACCCTGACCACGGCGTAGGTCAGACCCTGCATGGACAGAACGCCGCGACCCGGAGGCAGGCTGCTGTCCTCCACTGGCCTGCACACCACACACACACACACACACACACACACACATACTGTATCAACATGGCTCTTCATGTCAGTAGATACTAAGCTACACCACATGGATGTCAGATAGAACTCTGTTCACGTTTCAGTTTGTTTTTCACTATGTTCACATGCAGTCAATTATCGCTTTCATAACCAGAATATGAGCAATAACCCAGTTGCGCACGGCCATGTAAACACCAATAACCCTTTAGAAAGGTTTTTAAAAACCTGAAAATGACCCCCAGGTCCTTTTCTAACCCAAATATTTGGTCATGTATACACCTATGGGGATATCCCCATCGAAAGGAACATTAATTTGTGTTCTGCGCATGTTCTATCGCAAGGAATCTTGGCCTTTTGAGTACAGGAACTACGTTGTAAACATGGCGAAACGAAAGATAACACCACGCTTTTCGAGGAAACAAATTACTTCATAAGTGGTGAAAGACATGAACATCATGTCTTGTGTAGACGGTAGAAAGTACCGGGATAGCGAGATCTGCAAGAAGGTGAGCGGAGAGTTACACGAAGCAGGGTTTGGAAGCGGAAATGATGCGCACTGCGTCATAACGTTCTCCATGCGTCGAGACGTTTTCCGTGCGTCGCTGTTTTGATCGGGATATCCCAATTGATTACAATTACCATGGATACAGGAATAACCCTGTTTGCTCACGCATGTAAACGGGTTATTCCGAATGTTTCAGAAACCGAAATATTGACCTTAACCCGAATATTGACTGCATGTGAAGGTAGTCATTGAATGAATTTGCACATGATGTCTCACATTACACATAGGGCCTACTGTATGTGTACTGTGTTGGGCACGTTACTATTAAAAAGTAATTAGTTATACAGTAGTTATTAGTTACTTTCCCCAAAAAGTAACTATTTAGCAACTGAATTACTACATTATTAAAGCAACTAATTACCAGGAATGTAACTATTGTGTTACTTAAAATGCTCAAATATGTCAAATTAGTTGAACTCGCCCCCCTAACCAAAACCCTAACCTCCCATTTATCTGGAACTAACCAACTCACTCAGGAGTATATAACATACACTTTAACAGGTGTATCATTTTGTGACGGGACTTCTTGAGTCAAGTAACGGTGCATTTGAATGTCAGTAACGGTAACGGTGTTATAACGGGGGAAACAGAAACTTTTTGGATTACTTGTTACTGAAAAAAGTAGTGCCGTTTAACATACATGCTTGTGTTTGTGTGTGAACAAAATGAAGTCTGGTCTTTGTTGTAACTGAAAGCTCAGTAATATCCTCCATCCTCTCACATCTATTATAGTCGCTCACCGGTTCTCTTGTGCAGCATGTGTTCTCTCCTCAGTTTGATAATGTGTTGTGTTGTTGGCTTTGATTGATCAGTGGCTCTGCAGCTTTGATAAGGAGCTGTGAGCTGGAGAGGGAAACAATCCGGACCTGGCTTCTCTCCTTTGTCTGGATTGTTTACTCTGTACCTAATTATGTATTTACCGATCGTCTCTGTGTGGTTGTGTTTGCAGAGGTGAGTGCGTTCGTAAATCCATTTGCATATTTGTGCGCGTACGTTTGCATAATCTTTGTATGTAAAGTAGGATCGAGAGCACGTGTGCAGTAAGTGTGTGTGTGTGTGTGTGTGTGTGTGTGTGTGTGTGTGTGTGTGTGTGTGTGTGTGTGTGTTTACCTCCTGATGGCCACGGTGAGGGCCTCGGGGGAGCTGGCGCAGGGACAGATGACCTCGGCCCTCAGGCCTTTGGTCTGAAAGACGTTGAGGAAGGCGTCGCAGGAGGAGATGGACCCTGAAAGACACACACACACACACACACACACAGTCACAAAGTGTCACAGCTCCTGATAAGTGTGTGTAAACATATTGAACTGCCATTAGGTCTGTAATTTGAAGGAGGCGGTGTCCTGAACATTTTTTTTTAAATGACTTAAAGGATGAGACTGATGTTTCATCCTCAATAATCTCATCAGTGGAAACTGTTTCGTGCGGTTCCAGCGGCTGAACTCAGGTCAGTGGAGTGCGGTGTTGGTGTGAGGTCCAGCTGATCCAGCACAGAGCAACCTACTGTCTTTGTGGTTTCTGTTGAAGTGGTGGTGCATTCAAGGACACTCCAACATTTAAGAGTTGCCTGCTAAAAACTGTCCAGGTGTGTTGTCAGAGAGCCGTGTGTAAATGTACTGAAACTGTTCTACAAACTCATTTACATACTATTTTTAACTGTTTCTAGGTAGAACATAAAGAAATCTGTATTTTCCATCAGGATGTGATACAGTGGGTGATTTAATGAAACAACATCATGAAAGTTTTAAAGCTCTAAATTGATACTGACTTGCACTGACACCACAGTCTGCGTGGAAGAAAAGGAGAATGACTAGTTGTGGTTGACAGTCATTTGAAGTTGCTCGTTTTCACTCTACTTGGGTTGAAAATCATTTATTTTGCCAAACGCGTGTAGTTGGACACGTCCCGCTCTATTCCTGTAAAATGACCCAGTTTCCCGCCTTCCCGAGGGACTTCATCCATTTCCCTGACATTCTCTATCTCTAATACTCTTTAAAGTGTCCTGGCTGCGGAGGCTGGGTGTGACCTTACAGGGGTTTGATCCGTCGGCCACCAGCAGCATCCTCAGCGAGCTCAGGTTGATGTCCTTCTGGTCTTTGTGGGCCACCAGAGCCCAGTGCATGTCTCTGGACTTCACACAGGCTACCTTGGCTGCAGGGGGAGACACACACACACACACACATATATATATATATATATATATATATACAGACAGACAGACAGATAGAGGGGAAATTAGCATTTAATCTATCTGACAGACAGGTGAGTGGAGTGAATTGAGTGAGCTGAGTGACAGGTGGAGTGTGTGTCTGACCTTTGTACTGGCAGACTTTCTGGATCCACGACAGAGGGTTGACCTTCATCAGCGAGTAGGGCACGCTGATCACGTGCATCATGTTCATCACACTCTGCACACACACACACACACGCACAAAATGAGTTGGTATTTAAAGCTGAAAGAGCTGTTTCACATTTTTATCATGTGTCTGACTCTGTGTCTGGATTTTGTTATTGAAACATGAAAACGATTTTACATCTAAGACATTAAAGACATAATTAGACTGATATTGATTAGTGCTGCTGACGGCTCTGTGTCTCACCGTCAGGATGCCGTGCCACAGCCCCACGTCCTTCTTAAAGTCAAGAACGTTGACGATGGTCTCCGCTACAGCCAGAGAGGAGGAGAGAGGAAGCTGAATTATTAAATTCTGACCCAGACATTGAGCCGTGTGTGTGTGTGAGTGTGTGTGTGTGTGTGTGTGTGTGTGTGTGTGTGTGTGTGTGTACCCTCAGTGTAGCTGCAGGACTGGGTGAGAGCCTGGCAGTGTGTGAGCAGGGCGATCCTCGTCACCGTGACTCCCAGCACGCTGCCGTCCTTACAGGTTTTGTACTGAGAGCAAAACAACAGACGGAGGGTTTGGATGAGAGGAGAGGGAGCGTCAGTCATCCTCGCGCTCGCTGTGCGCCGCCGAGGAGGCTTTATTAGATCAGTTCAAAATGGCTGCTGCTTGACATATGAAAGGCCAGCCGTTACAATAAAAGGGAGCGCGTCATTTCAAACACAATGTTAACGTTTCTTCATTTGTCTGAAAGCAGCAGATTTAATTAAATAGCTGCTGATTCGATTTCTGTCCACTGACGAATTGATGAAAAACACACATCTTTATTTAAAACGCAACACCAGCATTTCATCGCAGGCAACAGAAGGACATGTCTACAAATGTCTTCTTTAAATACAAATAATAATGTAACCAGTTGAACTCATCGAGTGCCACACTGTTTTCCAAAGCTTTAATCCTGGTGCCAGCAATTTAGACCATTGTTGACGATTTTTGTAGAGCCATAACATATTCTATATTATAGCTATGGACACATACTATGGCTCGTTTGAAAGGTGAAACTTTCTGCTTCCAATAGGGACAAACCGTTTATTTCTACATGCCTCCGTTCCTGAGCCATCCCAAGCTAAACAGTGGCCAGTTTTCATCAAAATCCCTGCTTGTTTTCTAGAAATGGAGATATAGCATCTTTTATGAAATATGCGCTGTTTGTGCCTGTCGCTCTTCTCACACTTACATTTCTGGGTCAAAGGGCTCGTGTAAGATACATATTGTTGCTCTATTCACAAAACCACCATGGAGGGCATGGTAAAACAACATGGTAAAACAACAATAACACAACTACTGCTAGACCGGGCGGGACTGCCGGCTGACTAGCTAACTCGCTAACTAGTGGTACCAAGCCATAACAGTAGATTTAAAGATATGGGCTGTTTTATTCAGCCATGTTTGGCGCCTAGAGGGTTGCATGCGCCACTGATTCAACCCAATGCAGCAAACATCCAAAGCCGAATTATGATAAAATGTCCAGATCGTGAGTTTTCATGAGTTTTTGATTGTCATCTGTTTCAGTTCTGTTCATCATAGAGTTCCCAAATTCACACATAAGATGTGTTAGAGTGTCTACTTTTTAATTAAAAAAAAACGTAAAATTAAGTTTTTGCAGTTTAATCATTTAAAACTTAGAAAAACAACTAAACAATTCACACAATTTCTCTACTGTATTTGTCTTGAACAATGAAATGAGTCTTGATTCATTTTCTGTTGATTTACCAATGACCTCAACTTTAGTATAAATGTAATTGTTAAAATATCAAAGTGATCAGCGTCGGCTTTCTACAAGATTTGAAAAGAGTTGACTTTGATCATTTCAGTGGTTACAGACATAACAAGATAATTCAGATGATAAAAACACTTTTAAATACAATACACACAGTAATGATGAGATCTCAGTCAGATGCAGAACAGGAAGTGAACCAGCGAGCAGAGGAACAGAGAGAAAGAGAGTGTGTGTGTGTGTGTGTGAGAGAGAGCTGACCTCTATGTAAGCAGTGTCGTTGTTTGCATCTTTGATGTGAGGGAACCAGTCTCTGGGAGGTTTGGAAAGGTGCTTGGACTCTGTTACAAACCAGAGCAACTTGGGCCAACCTGCACAGAGAGGGAGAGAGAGAGAGAGACATGGTGTGACTTGCAGTTCACACTCAGCTGTTTGTCATCTCACCCAAACTGAGGAGAAAAAAAAGTGCAAGAAAGGAAAAACTCTGGTTCACATGTTTTCCATAAACACCCCTCGGCTTCAGCTGATCATTAAATGGGTCATTCCCACATTGTGACACCAGTTGACACCGGCGCTGAACTCCTGACTGCAGCTCAAACATCTGCTGTCTTCAACTTTCTCCTCGGTTCTCTCCGGTCTGAGCGCTCAGACGTTTCACACGTTCGTGTTGAACTAAACTCCGCCCCCTGCTCCACTTCTCATTATGTTCAGTGTGACAGAGCCGCCCCTCCCCCGCGGGGAAACCCTCACCGCCCGCACATGATGGATGGTCTTTGCTCTCACCTTTGAACTGTGGGATCTCTCCTGTTGCACTCTTGGGCAGACCCTTGTGGCAGGCGTCGCTGGTCAGCGCCACGGTAACGCCGCAGCTGCCCAACAGGAATCCAATCTGCTGGCTGCCGGCGTCCTATTGGACGACAGAGAGAGAGAGAGAGAGACGTTCGGTTTGTTTGATTCTGATTCATGAGAACAACGTGAAGACTGAACAGTTGTCAGGAGCTGCTTCTCTGTGGGAATAATCCCACGGACATGGGGCACACCCACCCACACACACACCACTCTATTTTCTTTACCAAAGTGATTCCTTAAGTCTGGTTAAGGGCGTGTTGTTCAAATTCATACAGTGTCATGCAAAGTCTGGTCACCCCTGGTCAAAGTTTCTGTTAATGTGAACAGTTCATCCAGTATAAGATGAAATGATCGCCAAAAGACATAACATTAAACATGAAACACTCTTTTTCTCTATTTTAATCAATATCAGTGTATTATTTTAGTTTTCTATAGTTTCAGAGTGAAAAAGGGAAACAAAGCAGCAGCCTGCAGAAGAATGGGAAAACCGGGAGACTTGAGCTCTCAGATAACTTTGACCAATCAGACAAGATATTTACTATTTACACACTGTGATAGCTTCTAAAGGGGGGGGCTACTAGGTACTAACTATGCAGGGGGGCCAGACCTTTGCTGAGGGCCCTTTTCCTTTTCTGTCAGTTTGAAAATGTAATAGATGAAAAAAAAAATGTATTGTTTAAAATGTAAAGGGAATGTGTCATCTGTAACTTTATGCCTTTTGGAGATAATTTCATCTTCCACTTGCTGAACTGTTCACATTAACACACATTTTGACCTGGGGTGCCCAAACTTTTGCATGATGCCACTGTATGTGTCACTAGGTCTAATAGATTATGTGTTTATCTCAACTGCACAGTCCTGAACTTGACTCTTTAATTACTTTTTTTGACTAATATTTTGCACAAGTAAGTTTAAAAAAACAAGTTTGAGAAAATGCAGGATCCTTTAAATGTAGTAGACAAGACTAAAAGAGCATATATAACATTTACTGAACTCTTATTGGTTCAAAAAAGTGTGTTTGTTTCATTGATATTTCTGTAACTTATGCATGTACATTTAATTTAAACTGTTTACTGTGTTTCTGAGTTGTTTATATGCAATGTTAATAGGTATTAAAAACAATATTTAAGATGAGGAGTAAATAGTCACATAACTTCCTCTGAACATACACACAAGTACACACACAGGTACAGTACACACACACACTGAGCACAGGTGACAGTCCAGGTAACAGAGGTGATGTTTGCTGCTGCTGCTGCTGCTGCTGCTGCTGCTGCGCCTCGTCTCCCAGTGAAAACAGAAATTTTATGGAAAATCCTGCAGCACAGATGCAGGATGGGGGATGGAGGGGGGGGTTCAAGAGCAGCGACCAGCGTGCGGCTGCTGCAGCGTGTAACCGTGCCGACCCTGGCACTGCGTGACAAACCGCTGTACACACAGCTGAGACCGCTGGGCTGACATGAAGGAATACAAAAAGTGACAAAACTGACATTTGGGGGGGGTGCTCCGGGGGGGGGGGGGGGGGGGGGGGTGCCGGGAGATCAGCAGATGCAACAGTTGGGGGAGGGGCTTTGTCAGAAATGTTGACTTTCCTCTGCTGCCTGTTCGGATGGGACGGGGTTGTTTCTCACAGATACTTATGGCAGGCCGAAAACACATTTTGGACACTAACAGGGCCGGGCTGAAACGCAGCAGGGGTCCGGGGCGGGGGGTGGGGGGCTCATGGGTACGAGGTGGAAAACAGATGTGGCCGAACCGGGGGAGGATTGATGTTACAGAGCGACGCTGTGAAAAATTAAATTACCTGACCTCCCCGGGAGAAGTGAAACCAGAGGAGCAGAGCTGCAGGGTCAAAGTGAAGACTAGAGAGGAGGGAGCGGAGACGCCACAGATGATAGATGAGCCGTTAAGAGCTCTTTATTTACTGTAAAGCACAGCCAGGGGACAGGGCGGCGCTGCTGCTGCCGCCGCTCTCTACGTGACAAACATCAAGTACCTTGCGGCTCAGGGGAACCTCGATGGGGACGGGGACCACCTCGGCCAGCAGACAGCCGTAGAAGGCCACCATGAAGGCCACTGGGTCGTTGTTAGGAAACACCAAGGCAACCTGAGGAGGAGGGAGAACAGTTCAGATCAAGACGGAGAAGAAAGTTTGCTAACACTTTATTTGACGCCTATCTCTATAACCCATTATAAATTAGTTATAATGCAGTTATAACACTGTATAACTATAGTAATAAACACTCATAAATGATCATAATGCTTTATAACAATAATCATAACACACTATAAAGCACTTTGTCATGACTTATAAGGTCAGGTATTATAATACATTATAATCGTTAGTAACTTGATGACAATGCCCACATCGATAATGCATTATAAATATAGTTATAATGTGTTATAATTGGCTTATGAACGTATATAACTATCATTATAAACACTCGTAAATTATCATAAGGCTTTATAACAATAAGCAAAACACATTATAGAGCATTATAACTTTATTATAATACAGTACTTGACCTTATAAGCCATTATATAATGCTCTATAATGTGTTATGCTTATTGTTATAAAGCCTTATCATCATTTATGAGTGTTTATAACTATAGTTATTCAGTGCTATAACTGCATTACAACTCATTATAAGTATGGTTATAATACGTTACAGAGATAGGCGTCAAATAAAGTGTTGCCGAAAGTTCATTCAACTCTCTCGTTTTAAGAGCCTGGAAATCATTCTGTTTTTTGTTTTTTTACTGTACTGTATACACACACGTCTGTCACTGCAGGTTCATCACAGGCTGAGCAGACTGACCACACAGCTGCAGTGAGAAGCACAAAGACGAGAAACCCAAACCTCTGTGTGGTGGTGGAGCGTGACTCACCCGATCACCCGGTCGCACCATGGGCTCCTGCTTGCTGCCCAGTTTGTGGAGGATGTTGTAGGCAAGCTTGATGCTGCGAGACCACAGCTTCCCTGCAGGGAGCAGGACACAGGATAGGAGGGTGAGAGAGAGGGAGGGGGGGAGGGGGAGGGGGGCTCACAGGATGCAAGTGTGTGTGTCAGCGTGTGTGCTTGGACTTCTATTTTGAGAATGTGGAGTCGATAAAAGAAAAAAATGATCTCCGAGGTCATCGTTGATATTGTTTTATCACTGATTACAGTTGAAAGTAATGGCTGTCTGATGCACAAGTGGAGGAGGGAGAGGAAGAGAGTTACATAATGTTAACGGAAACTTTATCGACAACAGAATGTTGTTGTTATGGACAACAGTAGATTCAAATTCAATGTTTGTGATGTAAAAATGTTCAGACTGAGATGAAACATTTTTATCCACCATGATTTCATTTCCCTGAACAGTTAAAGGGATATTTCAACATTTTGGCAAATACGCCTATTGCCATAATCCCTATCCGGTTGTTAAGTCCTGACATCACGACTTTATTTCCGGGTCCACCGGCGTGGCTAGCTTGCACCGACAATTGAAGGTAATGAACCTACAATACTCCTAAAACTATAGGGATTATGGCAGTGGGCCAATTTGCCAAAATGTTGAAATATCCCTTTATTGTCAGATTCACCTAAAAAAAAAAAAAAAATGAAAGCAGTCTCCGTGGTTACTGATGCATAACATTTGGTTAATGAGTTTGAACATTTTTCACACAGACCCAAGTGAACTGAGAGAATGAAATGTCTGGTCCAATTATTTTTACTTCCTGAATAAACTGATTGTTTCATTATGACACAGAAACTAAATTAAACCTGGACTCATTTATTGTGTTGAATATAAAAAGTGCATATATTTTTGGTAATTGGCTCCACTGATGTATAAACCAACACCAGCATGTGTGGGACTTCACAGCTCTAATTCAACCCAAAACAGGACTCGTTAACCTCAAACTAATCACAGTCTCATCATGGTCTAATTCAGGAGTTGGCAAGTAACTTTGGCCTTGAGCCATTTTTTTTTCGAATCCATTAGATGGCAGCCAAAACATTAATCAAAGGCTAATTTAGGATACTGATTAATTAAAATACAATTTACATTGTTACACTGTCACAGTTACATATTAAAGACCTGACTGACTCACTGAGCTGGTGTTACTGACTTCCTGAAACACAACCTGTGGAACTTCCTGTCACAATTAAAGCTCCCAATATCTTGAAATAAAGAAAAACTCTCATGCTTTTATTTTGTAGGGTTAGGTTTAAAGGGATAGTTCAGCTTTTTTGAAGTGGGGTTGTATGAGGTACAAATGGCCATTAAGTATAATACCTGCAGTAGAAACGGAGCTGCACGGACACTGTTGTCAATGAGGGACAACTATCCCTTTAAGGCTAAAGAAGTGATTGTCTTGCTCCCATGACAGATCTATTTTAGCACTAGACACTGTGCACTGACCAGAGATCAGCCAGCGGCCTGATGTGACTGTTTGTGTCCGTCACACTCTCTAAACTCTGAATGTGAACATGTGTGTGTGTGTGTGTGTGTGTGTGTGTGTGTGTGTGTGATGAATGTTTTGTGTGTTGATATCAACCACATGAAGAAGACGAGATGTTTTTGTTGCAGAGTCGTTGGCTTCATCTCTTCCTCCTGATCTCTGCATCTGGTTTGCTTCATCAATAAATGATGTGAAGGAGCGTGTGCGGCGCCGAGCGGCTGCGTACCATATGTGAGCACGTAGAGGGGCTTCCCCGCCGTGTCCAGGCTGGTGAGGCAGGGGGCCTTGGGGGAGATGGTCCCCCAGCGCTGCAGCGCCGCCTCCAGGGACGGGGGCCAGTTGGTGACCACCCCCAGGGCCTCGCCGCGCACCGGCATCATCTCCGCCCCCTCAGGCCGCGGCTGGTTGGGGTCCGGCTGCTGGACTGGAGACGAGCAGAGAGACAGGAGGGTCATCTTCATCATCATCATCATCATCATCATCACCATCATCATCATCATCGTCATCATCATCATCACCATCATCCTGACCATCATCATCATCATCATCATCATCATCATCCTCCTCCTCACCATCATCATCGTCATCCCTATTATCATCATCATCATCCTCTTCCTCCACATCATCATCATCATCATCCTCATCATCATCATCCTCATCATCATTACCATCATCATCGTCATCCCTATTATCATCATCATCATCATCATCCCCATCATTATCATCATCATTATCATCATCATCATCATCCTCATCATCCTCATTACCATCATCATCATCATCATCCTCTTCCTCCACATCATCATCATCCCCATCATTATCATCATCATTATCATCATCATCATCATCCTCATCATCCTCATTACCATCATCATCATCATCATCATCATCCTCATCATCATCATCATCCTCATCATCATCATCCTCACCATCATCATCATCATTATTATCATCATCATCATCCTCACCATCATCATCGTCATCCCTATTATCATCATCATCATCATCCTCTTCCTCCACATCATCATCATCATCCTCATCATCATCATTATTATCATCATCATCATCCTCACCATCATCATCATCATCATCATCATCCTCATCATCATCATCCTCATCATCATTACCATCATCATCGTCATCCCTATTATCATCATCATCATCATCATCATCATCCTCTTCCTCCACATCATCATCATCCCCATCATTATCATCATCATCGTCATCCCTATTATCATCATCATCATCATCATCCTCCTCCTCATCATCCCCATCATTATCTTCATCATCCTCATTATTATCATCATCATCATCATCCTCCTCATCATTATCTTCATCATCCTCCTCCTCCTCCTCCTCAGTGCACAGACTGGGCTGTTCACAGTTTACTAGTGGAGACGACCACACATGGAAACATTGAGCCGAAGCTGTGAGGAAGTTGTAATCACACTAACAAACGACTGATAATTAATTGGAGCTTTCTGTTATTAACACAGATGTAGCGTGTTAATATTTGGACAGCGGATTCCCTTTAAGGCTCCAGCAGCAGCCAGCCTCAGACCAGGAATCCACTACGAAGTGAGGGTCCGAACGAACCACCACATCAACACTGAGCTCAACACGACCGCAGATATTTACGGCCCACTGTGATGTGCCCAAACTGAGGAAACACTTATTCTTCTAAGGTTTCCAAAGACAATGAGGGAGAAACATGGAGACGAGGACCAATAGAAAGATAGAAAACGCAGCCAGATGGTGAGAGCTGAGCAAACGGCACACAGCTCTGAGATCAGGACTCACACGATCTACATTTTAAAATCCTTACAGAGGATTTAGTGCCCTGTAAGAACTAGACTGGAAATCATCTGGTCTGTATCATCTATTCCATGTGACTCTATATGGAAATATTTCTTTACACGCACATGTTTCAGAATCATGTAGGAGCCTTTTATTACAAAACACAAACATTTCTATTGCTATTACTAATTGCAGTTTAACAGAGTAAATCTTCCTTCAGCTCAGCCCATCATGCCCCACCCTGTCATTTACCTAAACCTGTCATTTACCTTTGGGGGGGATTTAGGAGTTATTAGAAAGCATTAAAGGCCCCACATTGTATTAAGTCATATTTTCATGTCTTCTTTGATTATAAAGGTCTAGGTCTAGGTTCCATATTAACACTGTGAAAGTATCAAAGCTTCAGTCCACAGAGAAACACACAGTCTGTATTCAAAAACCAAGCTCACTGTAAAATGAGCCGTCAGGACTTCTTGTATTTTTGTGATGTCACAACAATGCGGTCACCACTCTCAACTTTGCAGAATTTGGTTTCTCTGTTAAACCTGAAATCTGCTGTAATTTTATTGGATCAGGCTCTGAGCCTCCTCTCTCCTGATTGGCTGACTGACCTGTTGTTACCAGAGCTCCAGAGGAGAAGCTGATAGAGGAGATGTAAAACTACACTGAGGTGGTTTTCGGTTCTTAAAATATAAATATATCTTCTTAGGGATCAAAACACTGGAGAGAAATAAATATAGCTGTAACTGAAACCAGAGTCAAACACGCAGGTCCAGAGACAGTGTCTTACCCTCGAGCAGTTCGTCAAAGTCATCGACAAAGAACTCTCGTAGTGGAGGTCTGCGGGGCTGCTTCAGCGTGTTCACCAGCTGCTGGATCTTAGCCGACACACGACTGCTGACCGGGACACCTGGAAAACACACACAGACACACACATGGTTGCAGAGATAATGTTTTCTTTTGGGGCTTATTCCTGACAGTGGAAAGAAAATCGGTGGCCTGAGCAACCTGCAGAGCAGCAGCCCTGGTTACCTGAACAATAACTTTTTTTTTTTTTTTTATAAAATGCAAAGCCAGTTTCTTTTAGAAAAAATAATCCCAACAAATTGAGATAAAAGCATAAAAAAACTGGGAAAAATTTAAGTTTGATAAAATGCATTTTGTTTTGTTTTAACCTTTTCTGTTTGTTTTTTTCTTCTGTTTGTTTTTATCAGTTTTGTTACACTCTAAGTATTTTAATTTTTTTTGTATGTCATTGACTGTTTCAATAAAAAATTTCGGGTGTGTCTGTTGTTGTGTTTGTCTTGCCTATGGACCTTGAGTCTGAAATAAAGTATAGCAGTGGTTCTCAAAGTGGGGTCCGGGGACCCCCAGGGGTCCTTAAGAGGGTTCAAGGGGGTCCCTTTTAAAAAAATTTTTACCACATTTTTTTCCAGAAATTTTTTTGAAATTCATGAAAACGTAATTTGAACGTACATTGACTAAACAAAATGTAATGTTATCCCGTCTCAGAACAAATATTTGTGTATTTCTGGTGTTTGTTTCAAAATGATGTCCAATGGGTCCTTGATCTAATTTGTGTCAGTTGAGGGGTCCTTGATGTAAAAAAGTTTGAGAACCACTGTATCAGAAGACAAGGACTGCTGGACTGGCTTTCAGGGGAAAGAACTAAACGACAAACAGTGAACTGCTCTCTGGCTGCTAAGTGGACGACAGACGGTGGTTGGTGCTCTCTGAACAAAGGTGCTTTGTCAGCTCCCTTTAAAGAACTCCACTCGAGCGACACCAACACTCGGTGTAATTGGTCAGTTCTCTAAGGTGGTGGTCTAATTTGAGTTCACCTCCTGATTAAAGAGTTTCTATTTTCATCTGACTGTGTTCAGCGTCTGTATTCAGAGCGGGTTAGAGGTGTCGCAGCGTTTCAGCGTCGCGGAGGCGGAGGCTCTCACCGTCGCCCGTCTCCATGCGCTCGGCGTTGCCGTACTTCTGCGTGTTCCTGGCGATGGTTCCCATGTTGGCCATGTGGTGACGCTCGGTGTGCGAGTGGGACGAGTCCGACGAGTAACCCGTCACGTCCGGGGGGGCCGAGTGGTTCTCTGGGAAGGAGTAGGAGGAGGGGGAGCAGAGGACAGAGGGAGAGGCAGACAGACACAGAGACAAACAGTCAGCGGTGACTCAACGTTGGTATTCATCACTGTCCTCGTCTCATTGTTACACACTTTGATGCTCATTTTGACTTGAATGTGAATTTGGGTCACATCTCTGGCACGCACAGGAAGGTCTGAGGTCAGTTCAGTAAAATACCTGTTACAGGACTTCCTTTAAACAGTGACAACATGTTTTAGACATTAACATTTTTATTATTAGAAGCTCATCAATAACCAATTAATGTCCTGAAATCAATACCAAACAGACCCAGACCTAAATATTTTTTCTTAAAGACCTCCTAAAGGGGCATTTTAAAATTTGTAAAAATGTTTTGCTATGACTATTTTTTGATTAAAATTGCTTTTCCACAAAAATATTGTTTAAAAAAAACTCTCAAAGAGACCAAAAACACAATTTCTCCCTCATTGAAAAATCCAGATTCTATAGATATTCATGAGTATGCAAATGCAGCATGACTTGCGCCGGATTGGTTGCTAGGGATTCTGACGTATTAAACCTGACTGGGTTTTAGACTTTGACTTTGAAACTGCATTTTCAAATCTAAAATGCTCAGTTATGGCTGCATTAGCCACTTCGCTGCTGAAATGTCTTGTAGCAGAACCCAAACACTACATTGACATGTTAATAATTTCAAAAAAATGTTAAAAAATGTTAATCAATCAAGGTCCGTATTCACAAAGATAGTTATTAGCTATATTTATTTGCTTATGTGTAGTCACCATGCTGGTCATTCACCACTCTTTAATCTTTTGTTCTGTTAATGGGGGTTATTGACTCAAATGTCAACAGTTTACTAAAACTAAAACAAATCTTTTAATCTCTTAAAAGTCCTCCTCCGTCCTCTTAACAGTTTGTCACCTCAGGAGCTCTTCTAAGGGCTAAGATGCTTTGTGAATAACTTTTATCTGACTCTTCTACTTCTTCTCTTCTACCTACAGGAAGAATTTTCTTAGAATTTGAGGAATCCGAAGATTTTTCTTAGAGTTACGTCACTGAGAGCAAAAGATACAGCATAAGTCTCAGGAATCTTTGTATTCACAAAGGGGGCCAGATTTGCTGTGGTCTATCAACCTGTTCTATCATAAATCAACGTGGAATCATCGGACTCTTATTATGAAACCACTTCCTCGGCCGTCACAGATGAGTGACGGGTGGAGGTGCTTCCGGCCTGGACCTACCGTCAGACTCCAGCGGCGGGGGCCACAGCATGTCGGAGCCAAACTCACAGGATCGCCTCAGAGATCCTCCGTTCTCGGCGACGCTCAGCGCTCCCTTCCTCTTCAGGGACAGGTGGCCGATACCTGCGCTCACACGGACACAGAGCTCAAGGTGACTAAATAAAATATAAAGCGGCGCTTTGAGGTGAACGTGGACGACGTTGTGAGAGTTTCATCGATAGAGTTTATATAAAAGTGATGAAGTCAGTGTTACAGGAGGTTAAGTAGAGAGAGTGAATGAATTATGAATGGGAATTGACTGCAGCATAAAAGTGGCGTCAAACTAGATGCTGCATTGTGAATATTAACTGTTCTGTGCAGTATGAAACAAATAGAAACACTGTGAGAGACGCTGAATAACAAATGAGCCTGAAATTCGGAAACAGATGCAAAGACATACAATAATCTAAAAAAACACATATATTATGTAAGTGTTTATGTTTATTTATGAATTGACACCTCTATATTAAATAAGGAGAGCTCCTATCTTCAACAGGAGCCAACGAACAAATCTAGGGCCTCATTCACAAACTGTTCTTTTTTATATACTTTATTGCAGGATTGCACAAATTATTTATCTGACAAAGTTGTCTTAAGAAAATTCTTAAGAATGACTTAAAGGGCAACATTTTGGCAAATTGGCCCATTGTTTTCAAGAAAAATGCAGAGACTGCTTGCAGAAAAACTGCCCCCGACGGGAACGTGCATCAGCGGTTTTGCATGAATTTACCTCTAAAACAACTCTGTCTGGTAACGTTCTGTTATTATCTCATAGCGTGGTGAATGTGCAGGTCACAACTTGTCCACCAGAGCGTTTTGGAGTTGTTGGATTGTGTATTTGATGAGTTTGATGAGGGAAACCAAGAAATCCCATCAACCTCCGTAGCGTAGCTCTGAGCAGCTCGTGGCTCTGCTCTACCGTTCTAAAAATATCTTGCACCGACAATTAAAGGTAACGAACCTACTGCTATAACTATAGGGATTATGGCAATGGGCCAATTTGACAAAATGTTGAACTATCCCTTTAAGAATGAATTAAAGAGAAATTTAGAAGATATTGGTGACTGGGGCCCAATGTTCTCTTGGTTGTTTTAGACCATTTAGCAGCCTAATTGGAGCTTTTTGATTGTATGACATGGTCTTCTTAA
>NC_140926.1:17590100-17679872 GCF_045865225.1 Trachurus japonicus | reverse complement strand
ACACATAGACTCTGTGGACCAGTTGTACAAATTGGTCTTTTTTCCATTAGTTCCTGTTTTTCTGTTTTCACCACCTCTCATTCATGCTGGTTTATAAACACATCTGATGAGACAATGTTAGACATAAAAAGCTCCAGGGCGGCTAATAAACAAACCCTGTGATGTTTTCTTACCTGCTGATCAAGAATGAACTAAGTTAACTATTCTAAATCATATTGTGTTCTCAATAAAGTTGTGTTGATAAAATAATTAGCTTGCAGATACTTGGGTCTGTTGCTGTGTTTAATCTGCTCTGTACCTCATGAGAGGGCGGTGGGTGGTGAGGGGGTCAATAGGGGACAAAGCACATTTTTTCCTGAGGGCCCTTAACAGGTAAATATGCAGCTGTAAACTTGTGTCTACTGTACTTAAGCACTTTAATTAACACACTCCTCTCAGGACTGAACACTCACCGTGGTGCGACTGGGACAGGTGGCTCTGCTGGTGGTGCGACTGGCCCAGGTGCGTGTGCGCCAGGTGTGTGTGCGCCAGGTGCGAGATGTGCGTGTGCGCCAGGGAGTCGGCCAGCCGCCCGGCGTTGCCGCTGCCTCCGCTCTGCGTTGACGAGGACGAGGAGGAGGTGGAGCCCAGGTGGGCGGGGCCTAACTGGGAAGGGCGGCTCATCCAGTGCTCCATGCCCGACATGTCGTCGCCCGGCCCCGCCTCCTCCTCTGAGCCCGACGACGAGTCTGAGCACAGGGGGGACAGGCCTAGTGAGAGTCAGTGACCGCCGTTATTTGTTGAGAGAAAAGCTTCAACAACATCAACACAGTCAGTTAGAGACTTAAAAACATGCGTCAACATTATAGAATACAACAATAAAGGAATAGTTCAACACTTTGTGGAACCACACTGACTTTCTTTCTCATAGTTTGAGAAGTTTGATGCCTCAACCTCCCTGACGCAGCCACTTCTCATTTCACACTTTGATTGTTGTCCAATTTAAACGAGCTGAATTCAATGTGTGAGGTAATTTTTTTTCCTTTAGCTTTATGCTAAGCTAAGCTAAACGCATGGATTTAGTCACTTAGCTTCAGATCGGCTGCATCAATATGTTTTGTAACATACACAACTTCATGACACATGGTGCCTTTAATAAAAAGCTCATGTCTTTTGACAATTTCCAAATATGGAAAATGGTTTTATGCTGTAATATTGTAGTAATATACTAGAATAGTACATATATTTTAATAATAATAATAATAATAATGATAATGAACAGTTGATTACCAGTTAACTTTGAAGATTTTACAGAGCTCCAAAAGAGATGTGTAACAGCAAGGCATATTAAAAATTAATTCAAATAATAAACAGTAACATTTTCAGTGTATTATAATGAAGCCATAAGTAGATTGACACCCTCAGCCCTGAGAGAGTGCACACACAGAAACACATCTTTACGTTTAACTTCTGATCTGAGGCTGTAAACTGTGACATATGGCTCATTATGGGCCATGTTGGTTAGACAGCCTCTGACACTTCTGACCAATATGTTTATATAAGTTGAGAAAATGATACTTTAGATGTGTGACAGTAGTGTGTGTTTTCTCTGTTCCTATTTTTTACATGACATCCAGCTCCACAGGGGGACCGAACAGGCCTGCATGGAGCGCTGGGCGTCACCACACCCAACACCAGAACTGGCACCGGAGCAGAGACTCTGATCCAGGCCTCATCCACCAACACTGGACCTGACTGATGCTCATGTGGCTTGTTTGTATTTACGGATATTATCCTGGCGTGTCCACACTCTTTTGGCCACGTGGTGACGGTAAATGCTGCGCTAGCTCGGGTCAGTAAACACTATTACATAAAGAGAACAATAACACTACATTATCATAGTTAAACCTCCCTTTATAATCCCCACAGAGCTTCAACGTCCCATTCAATCAAAAAAAATCCCTGAGCCCACTGTGACTGTGGCTCCACATCTGAGCCTGGTAATAACAAACACCGTCTGAACCCGAGGCTTTCCTTTAACCGCCTCGGCTCCGTCAGACGGGGCTTCAAAGCACGGCAGCGGACCAGGATTCACCGCTCCTCGTGACCTTTAAGTGGCAGAGGCAGCAGCCTCTCACAGACCCCAAAATGTCAATAATTAGTCAGCTAACGTGGAACAGCCACAAGAACCAATTTAGCCCAAAGTGGCCTCAGGCTGCACGAGGGAGAAGAAGCACAGCGACTGGAAATGCTCCTTTAAATAAGAGCTAATGGTGTGAAGGCAGAGAGGGAGGGAGGCGGTAAACATCAAGGTGAGCACAAATGTTAAGGTTAACTAACACAACGGGCAGATTCATCAGCCTTCGGAGGAGACGTCAGGTTCGCTTAAGGATCCCCTCCGAGGTTAAAACGCAAATTAGCGTCGAACAAAAGTTATTACATTCCCTTCATTAAAATTCCATCAACATCTAAGCGATGGTATCAGCTCCGATTACGTTCCATCTAATGAGCTCATATCTGAGGTAAAGGTCGACCCCCGTCGGCCAAGTTCTGGTGGTCACCGAGTGCAGCAGGAAAAACTTTTGAGGAACACTCGGGGTGTTTTTCAGCCGCAGCACATCAGCTGTCTGTGGTTTGTTTTTACTGTAAATCTGTCGCCTCACGCCTCAGAAAATGTGCGCATTGGCAGTTTTTCTTTTCGCTGAAAAGAGTTGAGTTTCTCTGTCGGAAACCGAAATGTCTGAGGAGCAGAGACATGTCGTTACAACATAATCCCGTCTGGGCACAGGGCGGCCTCTCCAGGGTCAAATTTTAGGCTTAGTACAACCCAGTTCAGCAGAGATAACCACAGTGCGAGCGTGCTGTGTGTGTTTTTCTCTTTCCAAGCTTTTTTTTTTTTTTTTTTTAATCGTACAATTATTTCAATGTCAAAGGGAAAATACAGAGACTGTGGATTCTCTCATTTTCTCTCTGACTTCATGATCCTGCTGCATCGCTGCAGCGACACTCAGCAGGTCACGTGATCCGCTGCAGAGCCTGGTGAACAGTTGATGTCGTGTGTCTGTGTGTCTATGTTTTGTTTTGAGTGTTTTTGTGCGTGTGTCGTCACCTGGAGGCGTGTAAGCATCCATGGAGGTCTGCACCACCAGAGAGCGTCTTTTGGACGGCATGGGCACGGCCACCTTCCTCTCCACGTGTCGAGCCAGCACGGCCTGCACGGCCTCGGTGTGGACGTCTGACGGACAGAGAGAGAGAGGGAGTGAGGGAGGGAGAGGAGGTACAGTAGAGGAGGAGATTTTCCTGGCTGAGGTCACTGATTTACTGAATTTGTGTGTTTCTGTTTGGATCTGATTGGATTTGAAGTCTCCTGTGATCACTGTGAAGCAGCTCGATATCAGTTTATCAAGTGCAACATGCTGCAGATAAGTGGTAATGAACAACAGCAGCTAAATATCAGTCCAGTTAGGAGTAAATGACAGTGACTAGTAGTGACTAGTCCCAGTGGAGACTCAGCTCACATCAACAGAGAGTGAAATCCACTTTCCCCCTTTTGAAATTTTTTATTTTTAATCTCTTTTCATTATAATTTTTCATGGTTCACATGTTAATTAACAACAAATCACCATTCTCATCCATTCATCTGTGAATTACAATTGAACCAAACAGCAGTATATTTTGGATTCCATAAATAGTACAGAGATGAATGACTGGTCCTTCCGCCATAATATAAGAGATGAAATCTATAAAATACAAAATAAGAACTAAACCCTCCCTACAACAAAAATGCCGGGCTGCACCTTTATGAAACTAAAAAACCTTTACAAAAGGGTTAAAAAGGAGAACAAAAGGTTCAATTAAACTTAGCATTAGATACATAAAAGATGGTCATACCGGTGTGACATACATAATCCATCTTTTCAAAAACTCATCATGTTGTAGTCTTATGGCAAAGGTAATTCTTTAAATCTTAAAAATGTCATAAATGAAGTCATTCCACTCATCCACCATAGCTTTTTCTAGTTTTAACCACTTCCTCATAATGGCTTCTTACAAGCAGCACTTAGAATATAATAAACATTTGTGATTAGAGGTGACATTTACTGATTAAATTTGGATTTTAATCTGCCTGTGTGTCCCACTGTCTGAGTACTTATTTAGTTGTTATATTTTTTTTATCATTGTGTTTTTGTGTGTTGCTGTATGTTCTGTACAGTATTTGTGTTGACCACTTGTAGCACAGAAAATTGCCCCTTGGGGATAATAAAGACTGATTGAAAATTGAACACTGCTGCAAACTACGTGATTCTTTTCTGTTGTCTTTGTAATTCACTCTCTAGTTATCAAACAGCCGGCTGGTCTTTATTTGGTGATTCAGTCTTTCACCTCGGTTTCTTTTCACTGAAACATGTTAAATCTCATTCGGCCTCCTCAGCCTCAGCTGTTGGGGATCTGTCAGTACTGGTAAACTGGCATTAAAGCCATCAGACCTGTGGGAAAAAATCATTCAGTGACACAAACATCCAGACGGCCACACATCCTCCTGCAGCGAGCAGCTTCATCAGCTGCTGCTCATCCTCCAGGAGGAAAACAAGAAGTGACCATGTGAAGGAAACACATTTTGGTTGGAGTGAGCAGGTGTAACGCACAGAACCTTCTTCTCCTGTCCTGTTTCCCACATTTTAATTAGCTCTAGGTTTGTTTGTTTTTTATAACTGATGTTTTATCATGGAGGTGCGATGTCATCGTGTCAGTCAATCAGCGCACACAGGTGAAGCGCAGGTTAGCCTGTCACCCTCTTCATCTGTCCCTACTTACTGTTTTTGGAAACCCAATGAATCTTTAATGATGGAGGCAACAACAAAGTAAAATAGATGCAACAGCTACAACGAAGAATGTTAAAGTCGTTACAGCTGAGTGAAACCAGAGTTTCTGTCTTCTCTGCCAAGAATGTTACACCTCTACTGTACATATTTATATTTATTCATTAATTTATGCATTTAGAGGATGGAAGCTCCAGCCTGTGCATATTCTCATTTGTCCAGGTCATAGTGGAGCTTCCAAACATGGAAGCTCCAGTATTACTGAAATCTGTTTATTCTTTAAAACTTAGATAGATTACACAATCTCTCAACATTTAAAGGGATAGTTGAGTTTTTTTTTTTAAGTGTGGTTGTATGAGGTACAAATAGTCCCTCAGTATAATATCTGCAGTAGACAGCTCTCTGCTCTCCTCCAGTCAGCCAAACCAGCTCATAGTGCTGGACAGAGATAAACAGCTGTGAGTATTTTCGCTGCCTACAAGAAGTCCCATCTCAAAATAATTCATCTGTTTAAATGTAGGCTGTATACTTTATGTGCATCAATTTGTCAGAAAAACAGCAAATTATCTGGAACTAATCAAATCATTTAGTATTCCTCCGCACAGGCAGGCTGCACGACGCATTGTATCACTCCACCTATCAGCTGCACCAATAGGCAGAGTGATACAGCGCCTTGTTCCACATAATAATTGTCTTTGTCCCACTTTTTTATTTTAAGGGGGGTGGAGTCTATTTACCCTAATTTTGGTAAATAATTCAACTGTAATTGTGATTTCAGTTGGAATGATTCTCACCCGAAGAAATGTGAAAATGATGATTTTGGTTGGTCTTTTGTACTAAACAAACATGTCCCCTTCTGTCTGAAGAATATGATTTATATGTCTCTGTTGCAACACAACGTTTATAATACAGTACAACAATGCTGTGACTATTTTGATATTAACTGTGTTGCCCTCCTCTCTTTATTGAATATTCCCACTGTTGAATGACATACGTGTATCCGTACCTGATCTGTAGCGCTCGTCTCTGGTGCCGGAGGTTCTCCGCCGGTGGAAACGGGCCGCAGAGGGAGGGCCCAGCGGGGCCCGGTGAGACATGGGCCCCTCCATACCTACAGAGGCAAGCAGACAGGCAGGCGGACAGACGCGCGCACACACATATATATAGACACACACACACACACACACACACACATACACACATATATACACCCACGTTTGACAAAAGCAGTAGATACGCAAGTGCATGAAAAGAAAAAACAAACATGGAGATGATTTGATTTGGCAGAAAAATGACATTTTTCTGACTTTACAGAACAAAACGATAACGAAACAACTCAAATGAAATTATAATAAGGTGGTATCTGCATTTGCTGCTGTGACAGAACATCTCTCAGTATCCCGTGACCCGTTTGCTACTGAAGCTGCGTCCCCTGTGGTGCTGTAAATGATAAGGATACACCAGATTGCATGATGGATGTGTGTGTGTTTTAGCAGCAGCGAGGCCTTGCGGGGGCCGGCGTACCTTAATGTGTGTGTGTGTGTGTGTGTGTGTGTGTGTGTGGAGGCGGCGAGCGACTGCAGCGACTACAGCGCGTTCAGATACAGATACAGAGGAGCAGGCCCAAGCTGAGCTCTAGGGAGTCTTAACCTACATTCACTAATGGCGGCGGCTGAGGGCTGAATCGATAGAGGAGAGTACAGTATCATCGCAACTGTATTTGTCATGATCCCAGGTCGATGCTCTGGTGCTGATATGGGAGTACTTTAGCTGACGGTGGGTGTGTGTATGTGTGTGGAGGAGGGGGCGGGTCAGAGGTTGCTAAATTACCTCCAGCATGTGGGACATATGCCCTGATCAGCTTGGACCTCTTCTTCTCATAACCCTTCTGAGTGATGTCCCCTGCAAACAGACAGAGATAAATAGAGAGTGAGAGAGCCAGCGGCGGCTGCCTGGGCCCATTCTGTCATCAGGTTTGCTTTAAGGAAGGTGGTGGCGCCTCGTTTGTGTAAACACCACACGAGTGGATCGGATCGGCCTCCGGTTGAGTCGCCCAACCTCTTCTGTCTCTCCCAACTGTCTCTGTTTTGACTGTCAATTAAAGATATTAAAAAAAATGTAAAACTGAACTTAAACAACAGAAATGTACGAATGAGATGAGGAAAGGTGGAAATGAAGAAAAACAAAGAAAAGAATAATATTTACATCAAGTTACCCAGCTGTATGCATGAAGAGTCTTTCAATGTAACGTGATCCCATCCATACATTAGCAAGACAACATCCTTATGAGGTGATGGGGAGGGAGGGAGGGAGGAGGGGAGGGAGGGGGGGGGGGGGGGTGGTTATCCAAGCTGTCAGTATAGTAGGTGAGAGCGGGCTTCATCCTGGACAGATCACCAGTCTATCACAGGGCCAACATATAGAGACCAACAACTACTCACATTCACACTCACACCACTCTGGACAATGGGAGGAACCTTCTTGTTGTCAACCCTATTTAAAGGTCCTACAGTATGTGTAAAGGTGGATGGCCATGTCCTCTTTGATTATGAAGGTTCTCTATCAATACTGTGAAAGTATCAAAGCCTCAGTCCACAGAGAAACACAAACACACACATCCTGTATTCAGAAACTGAGCATTAAAGGAGACATTTTCTGCCCCCTTTTCCACAAATTAAAAACGTTCCCAGGTGTCTTACAGACATGTCTGAGACATGCTTTGGTCAAAATACCCAAAGGATCAAACATCACAGCTCTTTCCATCTGCTCAAAACAGCCCTGTTCAGAAAGTCTTCAGTGTCTGTCCCTTTAAATGCAAATCAGCCACTGCTTGCCCTGCCCCACCAGGCAGGGGTGGTATTATGCAAATTCGAAAACATCTGAGGGAACAGCTCGTAAAACCACATGGATTTCAACCTAGGGAGCCTGCAAACTACAGATTTTTTTATCAATACTCACATTTTGCAGACTGAATGCCAAGACAAACACCCATAGAGCCTTCAAAAAGTGGCATTTCCATAATATGTCCCCTTTAAAACCAGCCGTGAGGACGTCTGTAACTTTGTGATGTCACAACTAACCAGTCACTATTGGTGCCTCCTCGTTTCAAGAAACAGCTATAAACGAGTAAACCAGTAAAAGAGGAGAGAGTTGTCCACTCAAAGAAAACCTGGAAGACCAAATGTGACCAAATCTCTGTCTCCAGTGACAGGTGTGTTTGTGTTACCTCTGTGGTATAAGACAAACAGAGTTGTCACAGGGAGATTGAAGGGACGGTCTGTGTGGCCATCTATGTATAAACAAGTATAAACACTTCAACCACTCTGTCTCTTGCTGTATATTATGGGTCAGTCAGACACTGTTGTTCCAGCTGGTGAATACCGGTGATGTCACAGCAACGTTAGCCAATCAAAAATTGGCTTTTGGCCACACCCAGCTGAGGTCCCACAGATATACGTAAGTCCAGTCATCTGGGATGGAGAAGATCCCATGTTTATGAATGAAGTTGAATGGTGAGTTCTGACCAACGCTGGGAAACACATGGTAGTAACACCTCCATGTTTGTTTGGCTTTTACAGGAACTTTCACATCATTACAGAGTCAAGTAGGTAAATCCAGTTCAACCAGGAGCAACACAAACCCCCCTGTTGATCATCTGCTGTGTTTATGAACACGTGGCTTTCTGTTCTTACTATTGTTGTGAACGCTAACCCTCCTGCTCTTCAAATAACTCCTGTGACCACCCAGTCGTTGACCAACCAGACAGAGACTTGTATAACTCTGTCTCATAGCTGTGTTACTTTTGTTTTACATCAGTCCCACAAAGTCTGAGGACGAGTGGACGGACCGACAGCGGTCAGTGTGGACACGCAGCCAAGAAGGAGCTCATTACAATCCCCTTGGGTGGGGGGAGGGGAGTTCATCTCCTTGGCAACCACTGATGCCTGCCTCTCAACACCACCGCCACCTCCTGTCAATCACAGAACCCCAGGGTCCTCACAGCAGGGCTAATATGAGCTAATCGCTCCCCGTTTGTCCCCAATTAAGTGCCGTTAACCCGGCTCGCCCCAGTTCACTAATCACTGGTTGAGATTTATTTGTTTAACTCGAACAAATCACATCCAGAGGTGGAGGAAGAGTGAGGACTGGTCACACACACTTTGAAAACAACTCAATGTCATGTAACAATGATGGTTCATGTGTCTGTGTTGGACACCGTCCACTAATGTGTTTGTTGGGGACTATTTTCAGCAGCGTATTCATCCACGCTCGGTGCTGCAGGGCGGTGTGTGTGGGACTGAAACAAGATGAACTGGAGTGTGTGTTCTATGGATGTCACAATTACAGATTTTCTTGGTACGAATCGATTATTGTCAGAGCAGTAATCACAGTATGCCAAGTATCACGATTATCACTATGGATGTGTAAATAGTTCAATTATAGGCTAATTACATTACTAATTATATACACACATAATTTGTCAATTAATTTAAATAATTGCTCATATTAATCTATTAATATATGACTTATTATTGAAATATTAAAGTCATTAATTGTCATCTATACCAAATAAGTCTTCCTCTGCCAAACGTCACCACTTGGGCGTGTCTCTGTTCTGCAACTTGCATGGAACAAAAACAAAGTTACACACTTTATTTTTGTTCCATGCGAGTTGCGCTCATGGTTCTGGCATTATCTTTTGTTTTTTTGAAAGTGACTGCGGTTAATTGTGACATCAAGGTGATGCGGGAACCAGTGGCTGGATGTGTAGGATATAGTATAGGATATAGCCTATCTACTATCATCACTCTACCTGCTACTGAAAAGTCCTTATATACAAACATATTTAACATCCTCTAAACCTAGATGGCAAAAAAACAGCTGATTTATTTCTGCCACTGCTTCTGCCACAAGAATAAGGGGGAACACAAACGCCTTGGAGACACATATGCAGCTATGCTTCGGAAACAAATTACGACTGCAAACAAATATTGACACTTTTCAGATTCCACACTGGAAAAGCAGTAAATCCACGACCACTTTCCAAAAAACCACTCACTTCCTCCAGACGAAAACATTTTTTTTTTTTTTTTGTCAAATTCCTCAACATTAATATATTCCTGGGGAAGAGTCTGGACGACAGATCAAGTTCACAAATCACCAAACTCCTCTGGGTTCGCTCTGTTACCAATTTATTTTCCACAGGCCGGTGGCGTCTCCCCCCACTCCCCCCACCATCCCACCCAGCAGCACACACTGCAGCGTCGCAGGGACTTTGTTGTTCGCAGCTGCAAAATGCTTGACACCAGCGCACTGCACCTTTAGACTGGTGTGGGGGTGGAGCGGCCTCGGCCTCCCCAGGTAGGGGATCCCACTATCCCACTTCCTCCTCACAGCTTCCTGTTCCCTGCAGTGGAAAAACCTTAGACGCCGACTTAGCGACGTGTTCTGTGCACGTTTCTATAGTTACCGTGGTCTCCCGTCTTTAGAGCATCAGCATCAGGAGCTGTGTTCAAACGTGTCATCCACCTGTACGGCCGTGGACAGATGCAGCAGTTGGCACACGCGCACAAACACGCACACACACATACACATACACACACTCACACACACACACACACACACACACACACACACCCTTTGAAAACAGAGCGAGACACAGAGAGAGAGGGAGAGACTCTGCATTTCACAATCTGAATATGGAGAACGGCCAAAACATCTGGGTCCAATCTGTTCATCTGTGCTGCTCAACTGCATGTGTGTGTGTGTGTGTGTGTGTGTGTGTGTGTGTGTGTGTGATATCTGAGTGAGGCCTTTTCTCAGATCAACCGCAGCATAACAACATTCTTCCCCCTCTCTCTCTCTCTCACACACACACGGTCTGTGGGGAGACGCCATCTTCCACTCGAAGCGCAGCAGAGCAGGGAGGGAGTTGCCTAGCAACGGTTCTTCTGGAGAAGGGCCTGAGACAGCCATCTTGGATTTGGAGCGTCAGATATGAGACGGGGGGCTGACGATACCTGCCAGGGCCGGGGCGTATGTTTGTGTCTGCGAAGCGGCGTCGGTCGGTGTGTGTGTGTGTGATAGCAGCCTGTGTGTGTTCACTCATCACTTCCCCGGCTCTCCCTGCTCCCTGCTCCCTCTCCTCTCCGCTGCCTGACACCGGGCTGTTTTAACGGCACACAGCTGAGAGAGGATCGATAGCGGCCCTGACTGCAGATTGGAGTTTTTCCGCCCGCTGAGCGGTCTGAGCTCTCAGCGCCGCCGAGGAACAAAACTCTCTGTAAAGTCGTTCTGGCAGCTTCACCGCAAACCTGTGATGTCACTGCAGCGACAACACACCACTCATCATGTGTTTCCCTACAGGACACGTCCAGCTAACATCTAACGCTGAGGAGGCTCTGCTCCCTGATGTCAATCTGTGGAACATTCAAACTTGTGCTCAGTTTGTGTTATACAGATCTGAGGTCTGCAGCTTCAGAGAGACGATCACACCATTTGGTGACTGGTTAGTCATTTCCTACATTTCCCAGAATGACCTGCACCTCCCATTCAAACCCCCAATCTGTCCTTTTACTGCCTGCTAAACACTGGTAACTCACTCTGTTATCTATCTATCTATCTATCTATCTATCTATCTATCTATCTATCTATCTATCCATCCATCCATCCATCCATCCATCCATCCATCCATCCATCCATCCATCCATCCATCCACCCATCCACCCATCCATCCACCTGTCTATCTATCTACTGTATCATCTCTCTCTCTCTCTCCCTCTCTCTCCCTCTCTCTGTCTCTCTCTCTCTCTCTCTCTCTCTCTCTCTCTATCTATCTATCTATCTATCTATCTGTCTCTTCTTCTTATCACATCATCCTAAACAGCCAGTCCACCCACAAAGCCACCATGGTAACCAAATCTACCTCCAGCAGGCGTGCTCACTGCACACACACACACACGCAGCGACAGAGGACTGAAGTCTGCGTTAGGCCTGGGACGATAATAAATTTAGCTGGACGATATATTGTCCAACAAATTATTGACGATAAACGATATTATTGACACATTTTTTGGGAAACAAATTAACCACTAATATAATAATAATATTTCATAATAATGCAAGCAGACCCTTTTAAATGCGATAACCTTTTATTTCTCATGAGTATTTTTTTTTAACCATTGTAATTGGAATGACAAGAACTTATATAGCTACTATCCTAAATAAATAAAATAGGCTAAACAAAAAATAATCCACAGTGCAGTGCAGCTCTTCTGTCCAATAACGTTATACACCTGGAGCTCCACTTTTCATTTATACAAACTAATGTGACTTCCACAGATGTAAGATTTCATCAATGAGACCAGCATTTATCTCCTATAAAGTATTAAACCAGCCGGCGGTAAACCTCTAAAAACCTGCTGACAAGTTTTCTTAGTCGTTTTCTCCCCCAATGACGGAGGTGACCGGCCGTGAGCTGCTGCAGACAGACGGCTGCAGACTGTGGGAAGCCCCGCTCCTGCTGCTCGCTGCTACCACATTAGCTCCACAAACGTCGAGGAAATCTCCTAACAGGCGATATGTGGATAAACTGACCACAGACTGGGGCTCTAAACTGTGACTTTCTCGCATGAAAAAATATTAAAACTTTAAAAAGTGACGTGTTAACAGCGCGGCAGCAAGAATTACGTAAAATAGCTTTTAGCTGCTTAGCTTTACAGCTAGCGCTGCCGGTTGCTGAGAAATGCATTCTGGGAAACAAAGATCCTGGATGACTGAGAAGAGGGTTCACTGCTTTCATTCTGCAAAACAAACGGCCCAGGTGCTGAGACCGATGCAGAGTGAAGCCTCTTGTCATCCAGCCTGATTGGAGGCCAGAGACCAGGAAAACAAATATGTGCGCATGCACATGGCGATTTATCGAGGCCGGAAAAACTATCGAGTTCATTTTCATTTATCGTGCGATTAATTGATTTATTGATTATCGTCCCAGGCCTAGTCTGCGTCATGCGTTGGGACCTTGGGCTGTCACATTCACATGCAGGGACCCGTGTGGACCGCAGAGCGTCCACTGGCTCTGCGACGCATGTGTCCTCAGCAGAGCCAGGGGCCACACACACACACACACACACACAAACACACACACACACAGTTGCAGTTGCAGCCAAGTGTCACGTCCACAGCGGCACAGAGAGCAGAGATGCGGGGCGTCCTGGTGGTTCAGTGGGTTAAGATGCCACCAGTGAAAGTAGAGTACAGCGTCCTGGGCTGTGGGAGCTGCTGACTGCTGGTCTGGTCATCGACTGAGTTATGACCAAACCACTGCAGCTCTACGTAATACTGAAGGACCTCCAGGTGTGATCGCCTGTTAGAGCAACTACTGTAGGTGAGTTGAGAAAATATATGAATGACAAATTTGGTCAATAATTTTGTTCTTAAAGCTCCAGTTGGTAAGTTGACGAAAGTGAAAGTAAACTCCGCGACTTGGTCGGAAATTTCAAGACAATACTCCGTCAGGTCCCTTTATGAACCTCTGCCAAGCGCCCCACACACACACAGACACACACAAAGTAGCCATGAACGCACCCACAGAGAAAAAAAAAAAAAAAAAAAAGATGTACCGTATCCATAGCACGACGTGTAGGAGCGGCGATTGGCTGCTCCTCCTGCTCCCTCTACCTGACTGGTGGAGAATCGTCGGGCGCGGTGGATTTTGGCAAATACGATTACAGGCTGTAGGTGGAGCCAGAGGAGTTGGATTTTGTCCTAAATTACTCATTTAATGTCTGACCATCAGATTATAGTGACAGTTCCAGCAAATATGACTGAATAATTGTTACCAACTGAAGCTTTAATTTGCTCGCCTGGTTAAATAAAGGTTAATTTTTTTTTTTTTTTTAAAAAGGTCATTTTCATATTATAACTCAACAGTTCTGTTTCTTCCTTTCCTCTTACATTCTCTGTATTTTAATATTTTTGTCAGTTTGATTCTCCGATAATTTGCCAATATATCATTATTCTTAATTAGTAGGATATATTGTATATACGCACACACACAGCTTTATATATAGCTATTTACAGTACATATAGCAATATATGTATACTGTATATCGCTATGTATATTGCGATATATACATCTAGCTATATAGCAATATACTGTTTACAGCTAGCTATAAAGCTATATATACTATATAGCTCTCCCCATTTTCTGTCTCTCCAGCTGTCCTGTCAAAATAAAAGCATAAAAAGCCTGAAAAACACTGATAAATACGTAATAATAATAACATTCAGTAATGAATCAATATTAGAATGATCCTGTTGCAGTCCTACCAGCAGCAGTCTGCCGCTGTGAGTCTGAACAAAGTGAACGTGGTGTTTTCTCTCTTTAAGTGACACTCACAGTTTATCAATTACCAGAATTAGAGCCAGTGTTCAGCCCCACGTCTGATCCATTCACTGCTGCAGCACGAGTGACACCTCAGCTCAGCGTCGCTCCCACTCCTCACTATCTAATTAAAAGGTTAAACACAAACACACACACAAGGAGGAGGAGAATCCTGAGCTTGACACTGACATCTTCACTTTGTTTGTTCTCAGTGTCGTCACCGTCAGGACTGTGAGACATACAGCAAAAAAAAACTACACGTTCTGTATCAAGCTTCACAATGGTGTATGGTATATTGTATTTGATGTTAATTAAATGAATTTTGGTTTTGTACAGACTGGCTGTAGCTCTTATTATAAGTTGTCATGAGAACAGGAGAGAGTAAGAGTAGTTTTCTGGTCCATTCACTGACTGTTGCAGTCAGTATAATGTCAGAGTTTGCTTGGATTTTTTAAATAAACATTTATTGACGGTAACATATTGATATTTAATCTGCCAACTTTACATGCTCTTGACCTGCATATTGTATCAAGTCCATGGAAATCTGTAAGTAACACCTCACTAAAGTCAGTGACTGAGTGATGAAGTTAAACTATTGGCTGGACGGCCAATTGCTTGAGTTTCCCCATTGGCTGGACTTTCAAACTGATTTTTTCCTACTGCATCATCAGGACCAAATGCTGCGTTCGAGACATGATCTCGCAACTCGGAATCTCCCAGTTGAAAACTCAAGAGTTCAAAGTTCAGAGATCAAAGTTCGAGACGCACCACGCCAAAATAACCAAAAACATGGTGGACCGGGATAAACTCATGCATTCAAAGGCATTAAAATTTTTCTTTTTTTTCTTCTTTTTTTTTTAAAGGGATAGTTCACCCTAGAATGATATTTCGCTCATTATCTACTCACCCTCATGTTGACTAAGGGCTGGAAGAATTCTCAGAGTCCACCGTCCCTTCTCTGAGTTACAGGGGGTCTTGGCGTAGCAGTGCATGTCCATATAACGGTTGCAAAGGGACACCAGAGCTCTTCGTAAAAAAACACACACAAAAAAACATCCAAATACCTCCATGATGCTCGTATGTAATGTCCGTCTTGTGCTGAAGCCCCAAATTGCGTAATTGTCCCGAAAAAAATTAAATAAGTCTATATTTTAAGCTTGTTTGTAGCGGAAGCTTCTCGAAGCTCCTCTTCCTGGTCCGTCCAAATCTCGCGTGATTCGCAGTAACCGCACTGACGGCGGCGCAAATCACGCGAGATTTGGACGGACCAGGAAGAGGAGCTTCGAGAAGCTTCCGCTACAAACATGCTTGGAATGTGGACTTATTAAATTTTTTTCGGGACAATTACGCAATTTGGGGCTTCAGCACAAGACGGACATTACATACGAGCATCATGGAGGTATTTGGATGTTTTTTTTGTGTGTGTTTTTTTACGAAGAGCTCTGGTGTCCCTTTGCAACCGTTATATGGACATGCACTGCTACGCTGAGACCCCCTGTAACTCAGAGAAGGGACGGTGGACTCTGAGAATTCTTCCAGCCCTTAGTCAACATGAGGGTGAGTAGATAATGAGCGAAATATCATTCTAGGGTGAACTATCCCTTTAAAAGAAAGTTTCAATGTATTTTGGATGATATTTTGAATGCATTTTAATTGATGTGTTACCGTTGACGGTGTGGTTCAATTGCACTTTTTCAAGTAGGAGGTCGGAAAGATCCAAGTTGTCTCCAACGCAGCCTAAGTTGTAGTTTGAAAGGACAAAGGTCAGACTTTCCCTCAGCAGGTTCCTAACAATGCCTGTGAACAGCCTATAGTCTTATAAAGGATATAAAATAGCCTCGTTAGCTTTTAAAGATCTTTATGGCACGGAGCTTTTCCTGTTGGATCTCTACTCTAATTGGCTCTCTGACCCCTGCGCCCTGTGACAATCCGACTTTACTGTTTGTATTGATTATTGGGGCTGTGAAGGGTGGAGGAGCTGCAGTGGAGGAGAACATTGAGTGATGCTGCAATTCCTGTTTTCCTGCTGCAGTCTGTGCAGCCAAACACTTCTCCTTCATTTCCTATGACTCTAAAAGGCCAGGGATAATCCAATCTTACAGCTTTACTCATTTTAAGACGAAGAAAAAAAACACAATATCCTAAAAGATTTCAAAAAGATCAAAATTGGAGTTAGTTTTGTAAGTTGAGGAAAGAATATTGGATTCTTTGGTCTTGTAATAAATATTTGGTGACATGTTTAAGGCAAGAAGAACTGAAAATGTCTGATTATGATTGTCAACTGGACTAATTAGCATGTTTGGTGAAAGCTTGTTTGCGATGTCTCTGGAGAGTTGCTCCTTAAAAAAACAACCAGCAGTCGTCATCCAGTTGCCTCCTGCCGCCTCGTTTCATCTTTGTTCTGCGCTGTAAGTCAAAATGAAACTGGTGCTTTCATATGTTAGCAGATATAAAACATGTCCCTGTGGATGATCTGAGATAAATCTGTGTTCTGTGGTCATTAAAACTACAGCATGTCAAGGATTTCTTCATCATTAACTACTGATTTCCAGTCCCTCAGCCTTTTCTTCATGTTTCCTCCTGTGCGAGCGGCCTGATGATGCAGGACGCCCACGGGCCCGGCCCACGGCCCACAGCCCGGTTCCGCTCATTGTGGTCTGATGGAGCTCAACAGGCGTCGGCTGGAGACGAGACGTCATCTCAAACAGGCTGCGCTGACAAATGACTGACAGCTGCTGTGTTTTCGGAACACGCCAACGCCGTGCCACTTGCTCAGCTGTCACTGGTCCGCTTCCGATTTGAAAACCGGAAGCCGCGCGGCATTTGTTCAGTAGCTGCATTCAGTCGGATTTAGCACAATCACTGATCATTGGGCGGGAATCAAACCTACTTGTCTGGTTCTGACCAACATCTTTCACAGAGGGCAGAACACTGGGGAATGACAACTCTGGCTGCAAGACAAAAGATTATTTTCATTTTCATTTATCTGCCAAGTGACTTCCTGATTCATCATCTGGTCAGGAAACTGTTCAAACTAAAACTGAACTATATGAGCAACTAAAGCATTAAATCTTCAGATATGAGGAGACTATCAAGGTTCTTGTTTCAGTCTCTGGTGTCAGTGTTACCTTCTGACCAGATCACAACCATTTCCATAAAGCAGCAGCATCAAGGTTGAATTTATAGTTTCTAAAACCTCCTTTAATGAGCGGAGGTTTATGAGGTTTATGGCGTTCGTTCATCATCATGTTACTCCATCATCTAAACCACTCCTCAATAAGACGGCTCCAACCTCCAGCGGGCTGGACTCACCAGATATTTTCCAGTAGCTCTGCTCTGCAACTAATATTTTATTTTCATCATCAGTGAGCCCATCTAGGAACATTTCAATGTCTATTTGAAGTCCAGTTTCAATCTGTCAAATGAAGTCTCTACCAGATACCAGAGTGTTGAGTCTGACGATGACATCCACCAGTTTAAATACGGGTACATCTAAATAGAATAGTTTCACTTTTGAAGCTTAAATATACTGGAAAGATCTTGAACTCATGAAACAGATTCTACAAATGTGCTGATTTCTCTCTAATGGACACTTTGTCTGATGGAAAAACTGTTTCTGGAATCTGTCATTACAGGTGGCATGCAGGCCAATGTGTGTGAGGATCATGAATGAAAAGAAAATGTGAATATTTTCCTGTTTGAAAGTCGATTTACTTCCCTACGTTTTCTGCTTGTGCTCCTAAAATTTGAAGTTAGGGTGCTCTGTAGTAAAAAACAAAAGTTCGTCTGGAGCCCTGACCTTTTATCTTGTAGTGTAGCTCTTCTTCAAATGCTGTCTGATTGTTCAAGAGATATAAAACAGGAAGCAGCAGGTCCTCACAGCTGGAACCAGAGAATGTGACTGGTGAATGACGAAAACAATAAACACGGAGAACTGTTGTTAATTCATTTTCTTCTGATTGACTAATCAATTTAGCAATTAACTCTTTAAGATTTGTTTTCCAGATTAAAACTGGCCTCAGTAGATTCATAATCAGGACTGATGTCTAAGCAGCAGCAGCCAGTGGATCCTTACTGAATGAATACTCCATAGTAACATTAGGCAGTATACAGTCAATATACAATCCATACAGTCAACCCTCAGTGCTATCAGAGCTCTGCAGGCCTGAGATAATATCACTGATAAAGGATAACTGGGGATTCATGTGCGGAGCGTCGCTCCTCAGCAGCTTCAAGGTTTCACTCATTAAGTTTGATCAAGATCAAGTGATTACTCATAGATAATTAATGAAAATCCCTGTTAATTGGTGGCAGTTTCTGCAGTGTGAAGCATTGCAGATGGAGAGAAACGTGGCTACACTGACCTGAAATGCACCGCTCCGGGCCACACATGCCCATATGTACACATTCAGAAAGCAGAGCTGCTCTTATGACAGGAAATATAGAAATCTGCAAGAATTTGGAGACGACCACGCCCCCCCCTCGGCTGGCTCAAAAAGCTTTGATATGGTGACATGAAATATTTACGAGAGGAGAAGATGTGCCGACAGATTCACACCTGAGCAGCACTTTGTTGATAAAATATGCATGCGTGGACATTCCCTCATCTTCTACCAGTGTCTCTTTGTTCCTCCCGGTCACACAGTTCCACATTTAACACCTTGGGCTCGTCCCGCAGCACCACACAAAGCCTGCTCCAGCACAAACAACCTGCAACAACATCTCCAGAGGACATTAAACACACAAACACCGGGCACCGCTTCAGCGTATGAGACTATAAAGGATAATTTGGTGTAGAAGAGGAGCTACGCAAGATTTGTACCTTAATTAAACAGCTTTGGAGTAATTGTGATGGTTAAATGACTTGTTCCAGGGAGAATGAAGGCTCTCTGCCTTCCTCCTAGCGTCTCTTTTAACCTTGTGAGATCAGAGCCTCCGACCCCGTGTCCCAGCTCTCGTCTCGCATGGACTGCTTCACGGCACTACGACACAAACACGCCCGGTAATCCGCAATCTTTTGTTAACGTTACCGACATCGCTCCATGGATTGCCTTCTCGCTGGCTTTGTTGAAAACAAATGCACAGGGGAGCTCCATGGAGACAAAAAGCACCGAAACGACGAAAAAGCCACCGGACTTGTATAGTTCACCTTTGATTTCTTTTAAGCTAAATGTTAAAGGGGCTTATGATGTTACTGCCTTCAATTTAAATCCTTGTAACATAAAAAAGGGGATATACCGGTCACTTTTCCTCTGTTTTGCTAACCCTCCTTTCGGCCATGTGCATTTGTTAACAACGAAGCCGGCGAGAAAGCAATCCATGGAGCGGTGGATAACGTTATATATCATATACGTTGTTACGATGTGTATAATTGTGTAGTCTTTTCTGTCATAAACAAGAGATTACAGGACACGTTTGCGTCGCAGAGACGAGAGCTGGGACACCGGGTCGGAGGCTCTGATCTTACAAGGTTGGTTTTCAGTCAAGAGACGCTAGTGGAAGGCAGAGAGCCTCCATTCTCCCTGGAACAAGTTACAAGTCATTGATTTAACCATCACAACTACTCCGTAGCTGTTTAATTAAAGGACAATTCCAGGCGAATTCAACTCAGGGGTGTATTTTCATATCATTTTAGGTCTAAAAGAATGAATCTGAAGATTTTCAGTTTAATCGCTCCTGTTTTGCGGTAGTTGCGTCTGTCCGTGCATCGCCACGGCAGCAATGAATGGGAGTGGATGTAAGTTCCGCTGTTTAGGCTGTTTCCAGCCCTCAAAGCCGCATTTTTTTTCCACAGACAGCATCAGATGGCTACTCAAACATGCACCGAGAAGTTTATTTACTTCAAGCAAGCCGACATGTTTGTAAAACTAGATCTAATTCAAAGTCTCCCGGAGTCTCGCGCGAGCCCGAAGTTGCAGTGCTGGTGTATTCAGGTGCAGTTGGAGCTACCGCTTGTGTCATAAACACAGGAATATCAACTCTTCACTTGCTTGAAGTGTACATTTTTTTCCACATACAGCGTCAGATGGCTACTCAAAGATGCGCCGAGAAGTTTTTTTTACTTGAAGCAAGTAAAGAGTTGATATTCCTGTGTTTATGACACAAACGGTAGCTTTTCCCACTGCTCCTGAACACACCGAGCACGGCAACTGGGTCTCGCGCGAGACTCCGGGAGACTTTGAATTAGATCTAGTTCTACAAACATGTCGGCTTGCTTGAAGTAAATAAACTTCTCGGTGCATGTTTGAGTAGCCATCTGATGCTGTCTGTGGAAAAAAATTGCGGCTTTGAGGGCTGGAAACAGCCTAAACAGCGGAACTTACATCCACTCCCATTCATTGCTGCCGTGGCGATGCGCGGACAGACGCAACTACCGCAAAACAGGAGCGATTAAACTGAAAATCTTCAGATTCATTCTTTTAGACCTAAAATGATATGAAAATACACCCCTGAGTTGAATTCGCCTGGAATTGTCCTTTAAGGTAAAAATGTAGCATAGTGAAGCTAAAATGTCTGCATAGTTCCTCTTTAAGGGATCAAAATCAGCTCTTGGTTTTAAGCTTTTTTTCTAATGTGAAAAATTAATCGGCCAAAACAGTTATCGGAATTTTTCATTCCATAACTTCGGCATTGGGCCCAAAATATCCATACGGGTTGGGCCCTACTTTGGTGTCTGCTGGATCTCTCAGCACTGGAGTTTGTGGCTCCTGAACCAGCGATGTTTACAGCTGCTGACATCCAACAAGTCCATCCACAGCTCTCCTCGTCCATCTGCAAGTCACGCTGCATCAAACACCGGCTAAATGCTCCAAAACGCTCAATACCAGCGCCTTAATGCCTGGAGGTCACAGCAATATGGCAGAGATGATGAGATTTGGTCGACACTGAGAGAGGGAGCAGGGGGGCGGGGGCTTATCTTGAGAGGGCTCAGCCGATTGGTGGGTTTATCTAATAAACAGGTGGAGCTCTGGATCATCTCCTCGAAGACGAAGAAGTTCCATCCACCAGCACCACCCGTCAAATGTGACAGAAAACTGTTGCCTGAGGTTCATTACATGGCTTTTTACCAACGGTGATTTACTCAGTAATCTGGGAGCAGATGTTTTCATGGAAACTTCTTCACCAGCAGCAGTTTTCTAGAAGAAAGTCTCCTCTTCTTCAAGCAAAAGACTTGATATGTATTTAATCAAGTGATTAGTTACTTAACTGGGGATTAATCCATCATACGTCAAGTAAAAAGACACAAACATTCTCTGATTTCAGCTTCTATGTGAGATGTTTTCTCAGACACTTTCTGTCTCACATCTGTGTCTGAGCATCTGGATTTCCTTGAAACGAAGGCCAACACCTGCGTTCTTCATTTTGCATGTTTTCAAGTCATCATTCATGTAAAAAAAAAAAAGAAAAATTAAAAAAAAAAAAAAAAAAATCAGGAATGCAGCAATGTGATGATTCATGAACAACATTCTATGTTTTAAGCGTCTCGGATGTGACAATTTACTGCGTCTCCCCTTTAAAAGCTGTTCCTGACATTCTGGATTCTCTGGATTTAAATGTTCAGACGCTTTAAATGTCTCAATCTCAACTGGGCATCTCGTCAGCAAAAGTGCGTAAGCTTGAAGTGATGAAATATGAGGATGTGACTGCAATGTAATGAATCTGCAGATCTGTTTTCCAAGGTTAAGTCCTCAAATCCAAAAAAATAAAAAGAAGAAAACTGACAAATATTCACATTTTGGAAGATTTTTTTTAGCATTTTTGGATTAAAAATGAAACATGAAGATTAATTTACAGCGTGTTTTCCCCTCCTTTCTGATTTTTAAGCCTCTTTGAAAAGATGCCATCCATTTACTCACCACGCTCTGCAGCACACCACGCTCTTATTTTGTAATGACCACACACACACACACACACGGGCCCAAAGCCGTACTCTCTCTAAATGATTGCTACGCAAAATCAACAGCAGACACTTTCTCACCCTCCGTCTCGATGAGCACCAGTGACAGACACACAACAACACACACACACACACACACATCCATCACACGACCAGGAGGCCTGTCAATCTTCATCCTGCTATGATCCACCAACAACCCTGTCAGTCCTCTGAGTACACACACACATTCACAAACACACACACACCTGAGTGTTTGAAGTGTTTCACGCCGTCCATGACGTTTCAACTTCCTCTCGCCGTTTCCATCGTTAATAACATCTGCCAGCAGCAGGTTCTGCTCTGATAAACACCCTCGGCTGGAACAGGAGCTCCAATGGGCCTGCAGCTGCCACACTTTTACCTCAGTGTGTGTGTGTGTGTGTGTGTGTGTGTGTGTGTGTGTGTGTGTGTGTGTCACTGCAGTGGGAGAAAATAAAGGCTTTTATGAATGATGAGGCTGATCAGAGGGGAACGGGACAGTTTGATGTGTCGACTGCTTTCGGAGATTTCAAAGAGCAGGACTGATGTTTTAGGGTTTTTTAAAAGCTGCAGATTCCCTGATTGGTCTGAAGCGATAAATACAACTGAAGCCTTTTTTTCCTTCTTTCTTTTTTCTTTTTTTAATGCTGAATTATTCTGCATGTGCCCCAGAATTCACGGCATCTATTCTGCATCACCCTGAGGAGCCTGTGACAGCATTTTCAGCTGCAGGTTACAAGTTTCACTGCAGCTCCGACAAAGTGACAGAGTAAAAAACAACAAAGGGAAAAAAAAAAAACCTTCAACTGCACTCAATCTGGGTTTTACTGCAAAGCAACGTAATTAACCCAAGTCTGCTGTCACACACTTGCAACCACGCAAATGTGTGTGAGTGTGTGTGTATCTACCACGTTATCCACAACAAATGGACATTTGAGGCAACAAGGTGGCTCGCATCCAACATGAATCTAGGCTTCCTCCCTCACAATGTAGGCCTTCCAAGGCCTGTATGAATAAAATATGCCATCCCCATTATATAAGGCAGAAATATGCCCTGTTCCTGTTTGAGATGTATTGAAGTAACAGCAGGGTGGATTGCTGTGATTGAGATTCAATGGCCCATAGAGAGAGAGATAGAGAGAGAGAGAGGGTGAGTGTTTGCTGCATCTGTGTGTAAAAAGAGAGAAGAGGAAGGAAGAGGAGAAGGAGGAGGAGGAAAATATTCCCAAGCATCCTGATCCTCCCCATCCTCAGCTGCTCTGCAGGCCCGAAAACACAGAGGCAGGAGGCTGAGATCGCGGGCATCAAAAGCCCAACTGCCCCTCTGTGCTGCTCTGTCACGCAGCGTTGCATCGCGATGCTATTATTAAACCCGATCACACACACACGCACACATTCACGCACACACACACGCACACACAGGTATGATTGTGTCAACATCTCAAGGTCAAACAACCGGCTGTTTTTCAGCTCCAGCACCGGCGGACGGGGCCCGGTTGGCCGTTTTTATCCCGTTATAAACAGCACCGCAGCCGAGACAAAGAGCAGCGGCCGAACCCGCAGTCCCGTTCCCGCTCTGCACGCATCCTCTCCCGGCTACACGGAGCAGCCCGGGCCGGTCCCTGCCTGACAAACATCTGGATGGGAGGAGCAGGAGGGGGACGAGAGGAGAGGGGGAGGAGGAGGAGGAGGAGGAGGGGGCCGCAGGAATGAACGCTTAGATTCCGTTAGTAGGTAGGAAGGCTCCCGGTGTGGATGGTGGTGATGATGATGATGATGGTGGTGGTGAGATAACGGGATGGGGATAACGAGGGGAAAGAGGAAGAGGAGGAGGAGAAGAGGAGGTGTACTCACCCTCTGACAGCTCCAGCTCCAGCTCCGCCAGCCGGGCTCGGATCTCCAACGGTATCGGCGACGCCTCACGGTCCGCCATTCGGCTTGTACCTTAGAAAACACCTCCCCGGTTCAACTGCCTCCTCCTCCTCCTCCGCCGCTACCGCCGCTGCTGCTGCTGCTCCTCCTGCCTCCTCCTCCTCCTCCTCCTCCTCCTCCGCCGCCGCTCGGTAAGGGAGAGCTTCTCCTCGGCGGCCCCTCCTCGGCGGAGGCGCGTAAAGACTGCGAGGCGTCGAGGGAGAACAAAGAGGATAAATGCGGGGCTCGTTTTAACGGGGGCCCGCCATGGCGCCCGCGGCTCGGCTCCTCGAATCGGCAAAGACCCGGTGGCTCGGTCGGTTCTCTCCGCTGCCGCTGCGGTGGCTGTGGCGGCGGTAGTGGCGGTGGTGGTGGTGGTGATGATGATGATGATGAGGCTCCGAGTCAGCGCCGTTTGCAGCTTCTTGCCGCTGATGTCACGTGACTCTACAGAGGCAGGAGGGAGGGAGGAGGCGGCGCCGCCCATCACCGGCAGGGGGCGCAGCGAGCAACCACCAACCACACCTACACAGGACCATTAGACACTGCGTTTATTTACACCAAACCCCATTTTAACTAACGGACTTATTAGGAATAAAAACAAATGATCAATTTTCCATTTTTAATCTTCAGGCTTTTAAATCTCTATTTAGAGGCTTTTAAAATAAAATCAATAAAAAAAAATCTGTTTTGTTTGTTTTGGTTTCTTGTTTTTTAATTATTACTATTATTATTATCATTATTATTATTATTTAATTTTCATTATTAGTTTGTAATTCTTAAAAAAAAAAAAAAAAAAAAAGAAGACCACTACAAGTATAAGCTATAGAACTGTACCATTCCACGTGTGAAAATACTGAGAATTTTTTTACAACATTAAACACATTACACAAACACATTAAATTCTATTCCATGTTTACCTGGGCTTCTTTACAAATGTGTTCATTATTTATGTTCATCATACAAAATCTAAATTTTATAAAGCCACAGTAGTTCAAGCAACAACAAAATAACCTGCATCTGTTGAAATCATTTTAAATATGGCTACCTACCTGTGTAGTGAAGTTTCATGTACTCCTCAAATCCTGCTTTCTCCAGGGCTAGAACAGCCAGCCAGTTACATCTGACAGACAGCAGTGTGGACAGGCCGACACAAGGAACTTCACATTTTAAAATGAAAAAACAAAACAAAAACACGTATCTCTTATTTTCTGAAGCCAAAGTATAGTTGTATTTAATCAAGTTTTGTTTGGTCAGTGGTGCTCTCCTGTTTTAAAGATTGCCTGTCTTCTCCACTCCCTTTTAATGTGGTCGTTCAACAGCTGCATGTGGAAACTAAACCTCAACAGATTAATGTGATTAATATTTAAGGTCAAGCAGCCTTTAATTAAGTCTAGTACGTCTGAACAAGCCTAATGTGGCAGTGACACATATGTGAGCATCAATTTGCCCCTCTAATATACTGTATTTCATTAGTATTATTCGTCCCATTCATTAGGCCTATGGCCTTCCAAGAATCAAATCATCCTCATCGTAAACAAGTGGTGGGGCCACATAATGGAGTAATGCCTCCTTCAATGTGACTCAACTTCCATCTGCTGGTCAGAAAGAGGAACCACAACCAAGAGAGTGGAAGTCATCAATTTACCCAAGACAGTGCTGTGACTGAGTGATCAATGTGCTTCAGGAATATTAGTAATGAAAATATGTACAGGAAAAATAAAATTAAAACATCAACAAATAAAAATCAGCTGTGGTCTGATGAAGACAACACTACATTTGCTTTATAACATAAAACTAACATCTTTAACTTCAAAGGCACTTCTTTAATATTCGTTCAGTATTATGTACATCTGTACAGACAAAGTAACATGTGCCAAAACCACGCCTGCTCTTTTTTCATGGCAACTGCTTTACATTTAAAATTTTATATTTTAAACAAAAAGAACATTGGACTCAACGTAATACAATCAAATTCAAGTTCCCCAAATACAGTTCAAGTTCTTTGTGCTGAAACAGTGCTTTCTCATGGACACTACCCAAACTACACCCCCCCCCCCCCCCAGCCAAAGCATGCTTCCCTTCACGGAATAACCTGTGTCCAAAACACCGGACGCTGTGACAGTGAGGTGCATCCAACAGACACAGGTCAGACTAAAACTCTAACACACAAAAGCACTCTTGTCTAACTTAAATTAAAATACGACATAAATTAAATTCTAAAATGAAAAAACCAAGTCATGCAGAGAATAAAGGATTGATAGCTTTTCAAGTTCAATTTGATTCCTTGACTAGCAAGATAAATCAATACAGAGTTGTGACCCTATCATTACAAGCCTCCACATCTCACCAACATCTGAAATGGAAACAAACTGGGTGAATGGCACTAACATTTCGAGAAAAGGCATCATGTGTGCCCACAGGGGCCTGGAGACTAAATCATAACACAGATGTATGGAAATAAAAACCACCGAAACCAGGTCAGGATTGTGGCAGAACATCCTGTACAGAGAGAAATCAACACACACACACGCACGCACGCACACGGGCCAGGAAAGAAGTGCCAGTGCCATCAGCAAAACAAGACTAAATCAAAATGGAACCTGGCTCTCGATAAACTGACCTGAAACACAAACCACGAAATAAAAGTAATGTAAAGAAGTACATCAACATTTACAGATTTTTTTCCCCCAGCTTCCCATCTTAAAAACTGAAAAGTTGGCAAGGCATCCTGAGTGGTTAATGCCCCTGAGCTCACACTGGCCCATAATGTCCTACACCAGGCAGCAGTAAGACCCCCCTCCCCTTCCCTCCCCATAACCCCCCCAGCAGAATTTATAAGGGGTTCAGTTTCACTACATTCAGTTGATGTAAAGCCTGTGTTTGTTTCTGAGTGAAATACATGCAGACAGCTTATACAATGATACACAGTTTACTTGTATGAGACACATAAGACCAATATAAAAAAAAATAAAAAGGAAAAAAAAAAAAACACGCAGGTGTTTCTCTCAGTCTCATATGATCACCACGGAAACAGAGCTGGGTTCAGTGGTGACGCCTGGATAGTCTGGGATGGGGATGTGCTCTGCGTCTGAGGAGGACGATGCTCTCTGGCAGATCTCGGCGTAGCTCGGCTTTTTGGACTCCTGAACAATCACAGCACAAGTTGGGGTCAGTGTCACGTCACCCGTTTCCTCTGCCGGCACATTAACCTTCCTCTTGTGTTACAGTAGGGTCGCCACTGACATGTTTTTAGGTTTTTAATGCATAAAAGTACCACATAAATTTGTTTTTTGCATCAAGGCATTTTGGCTTTGTCAGGAACCTCTATTTAAACAAAATAAAACAAAAACATTTTTTTCACAAAATGCTAAAATGCTCTGGTTAAAATTATGACATTTGTGTTGTTAGGGTTGGTTTTGACCTGGTTATAACGATAAAAACAATAATGAGAGTTAAAACTGAAATCATTAGTGCAAAACCAACCTTTTCATGGATCAGGAAGCCTAGCACAGAACCAAGAGATGAGAAACAATATGATATAAAGGGTTCAACATTCAACATTTGGCAAAATGGCCCATTACCTTAATCCCTATCGTTTTAGCAGTAGGTTCGTTACCTTTAATTGTCGGTGCAAGCTATTTTTAGAACGGCGGAGCAGAGCCGCGAGCTGCTCAGAGCTACGCTACGGAGGCTAATGGGATTTCTTGGTTTCCATCATCAAACTCATCGAGTACACAATCTAACAACTCCAAAATGCTCTGGTGGACAAGTTGTGACCTGCACATTCACCACGCTATGAGATAATAACGGAACGTTACGAGGGTCAGAGGGTTATGAGCTGTTTTCGAGGTAAATTCATGCAAAACCACTGATGCGTGTTCCTGTCAGGGGCAGTTTCTCAGCAAGCAGTCTCTGCATTTGCCTCGAAGACAACCGACCCTAACACAAGAGATGGTAGCAGGCCCAGGGGCCCACACCAAAAATATTAAAACCAACATTTTCATGGATGAGGAAGCCGAACAATGTAACCAAGAGAAGGAAAACAAATTGGAAGAAAAAAACATGTTTTTAGTGTAATTTAAAGCTGATTTAAAACAAGGGTCAAAACCGACCCTAACACAAGAGATGGTAGCAGAAGGTTAATGGCTTTCAAGTGCAGCGGAGCATTCATCACATTGATCTCTATCCTCTCTACACCACTCTATAACACTTAGGGAAAACTTTTGTTAATTACCCATCATTAACTTTCTACAGCTGAGCAACAGAGCCAACAGTGTTTGTGGGTGTGGTTCACACTGGTGTGATGTAATGTAATATTTCAACTTTAATTAAGAGGTCTACATAAATATCTTTCATAACCACACACTAAATAAAAGTTACAACTAAAGTTGGACAATCATGTTTCCTTTAGTGAAGATATGGGACTGACTGATGTGGACAGACTGTGTACATTTAACACAGAAGGAGCAGCTGGTCTGCAATATCTGTCTTTCCTTCCATTCCTTTATATGTATATTTCAGATCTGATGTCCGTTTCAATAAACGACAGGACAGGTACATGCTGTCAGAAAATATGCTGCCACTTCAAAAAGAATCCTTGAAATGTAAACAGCAGAGGTCAACAACAGTCAACACCATCAAGTGTGTGAATGTGCAGCTGAATAAATCTTACTGAGACTGGTTCCTGTGAGAGCTGAGCAGGTTTGTCCTCAACGGCTGTCTCTGCACTCTCCTCCACATTCCTATGGAGACGAGCAGAACAATCTCAGTCTACACAACTGGTACCATGACAACTGCACAAAATATGATCTATCTGTAATATCTAAAATATTATCTATGGGAAAAGAAAAATAACTTCAGACATAAGTGTGTCTGAGGAATGTTAAGATGTAAAACACTGAAATGAACCACAACAGAGTCCACCTGCAGAGGTGGATCTGTCTCAGTGATACTCACTGCTCTGAGACAGGCTGAGCCTCCAGTGAAACCGTTGCCGTGGAGGGACAGGGGCTGCTGCTCTGGACTGGACTCTGATGACGAACGACGAATTCAGTGCATGTATGTGGCTGTTTGTGACTTTCCCCTGTCGGGATTGTCATTCTGAATCTGTCACTCAGAAGTATAATTTGAGTGTGTTCGTGTCAGACAGAGACTTGGTTACCTTGACGTTGCCGTTAGCTGCAGGTACGGTTGCTATGGCAGTGTTTGCTGGAGCAAGAGGAGGGAAGCTCGTCAGCCCGAGCTCCAGAGGAGGAGACGGCTGACGAGGAGGTGACTGGTTTGGTGGATTCTACACAAACAAACGCAAACACAGTGAATATACAGTCTCAGGATAAATGAACTTTACAAACTATTAATGCTCGGTGGCCACTTACACGACTGTTTGATGACGACTCTGGTCTCCTGGGCCCTCCTCTCCTCCTCTGGTAGGAGTTTGGTCTCCTTCAGTGCAGGGAGGAAACAGAGCAGTGATGCTGAGGAGCTGACGTACACTTCACATTAAAGCATCACTCAATCATCTGTATTCCACATGTGTCTGTGTGCAGCCATCAATGTGTAGCTTTTAACAACAGTAGTTATGTATAGATGCAGCTTCTCACCTCAGGCTCTAACTCACTCCCTACTCTGCAGCACCCGTGGCTGTAACTAGGGCAACGTGATGATTAAGTATAATTCTGACATAAATCCCCCAAATTCACCAGCAGTTCCTTTTTACTGTCTTTATCATCTTACTGTCTTCATGATTCGCTGATTCCACAGTTTCCTTGTGTACTTTATCCTCCACGTAAAAGCATGAATAATAAATCAACACATAAGGTGCAGTAAAGTGCTGCGTGGCTGGCTGTCAGTGTGCAGGATTTGTTTTGCTCATGTAGCACTGAGTGTGACAGTTGCCATAGCTGTCAGTCTGTCTCGCTTCATGCCAACAGCTTTTGGTTTGTGAACATGAAAAAAGCCAGAGAGCTATTATTTATCTGTCTTCTCCATTTTTTATTCAGCATTTGTTAAATCTATTGAAGGATAATACACCGATCAGACATAACATTATGAGCACTGACAGGTGAAATGAATAACACTGAAAAACACTTCATCATGGCACCTGTTAGCAGGTGGGATATACTGGGCAGCAGAAGTTGATGTGTTAGAAGCAGGAAAGGTTTGACAAGGACGACTCGGTCTGGTACTGTTGCTCAAACTACTGAAGAAGTTCATGCTGGTTCTGATAGAAAGCTGTCAGGATACACAGTGCAGCGCAGTTTGTTGCATATCTGGCAGCAGAAAAGACCTGTAGGCAGGTGGTCAGAATGTTATATCTGATCGGTGTCAGTACTAACGCACTAACAATACGTTTTATTTTAATCATGGCAAGTGTCTTTTTAGAACTCACAACTACATGACCTACCGTAAATCCTCAACTAGACGCCGGTCTCCTCTACTGGCCGGGTCTGGCTACAGGTTTGAGCAAATAAAAGCCGGCCTCAATTCTATTTTCTAACAGTTTCTGCTTAATTCATGTTAGAGTTCTCAGCGGGCCTGAAAATAAAGACACGGTCTGATCTGGTGTTAAAGGGATAGTTCAACTTTTGGGAAATTCGCCCATTACCATAATCCCTACAGTTTTAGAGTAGGTTCGTTACCTTTAATTGTCGGTGCAAGCTGTTTTTAGAACGGCGGAGCAGAGCCGTGAGCTGCTCAGAGCTACGCTACGGAGGCTAATTGAATTTCTTTGTTTCCCTCATCAAACTCATCAAATACACAATCCAACAACTCCAAAACGCTCTTGTGGACAAGTTGTGACCTGCACATTCACCACGCTATGAGATAATGACGGAATGTTACAAGACAGAGTTGTTTTTGAGGCAAATGCAGAGCCGGTGTAGCGCTGAAAAGAGACTGCTCACCGAAAAACTGCCCTTGACGGGAATGCACATCAGCGGTTTTGCATGAATTTACCAATTGGGCCAATTTGCCAAACTATCCCTTTAAAGCCGGACTCAATGCAGCCGGACTCGCGAGCATTAATTCTCGACACCCACCCCCCTGACCCCCCCAAAAAAGGAAGCCCATAGTCCGACCTGACCTGAGTTATTTGTAGCCTATATGTTTTCGACACAAACGCGGCGCGTCCAGTCAGCTTGTTCGAGTCGGCCCGTTGAGAACTCCGACTGACCCAAGGAAAGAGGCGGAGCATATATACAGTCTATGGCCGGAGCATGCAGAGAAGCTTGATCAGTGCCGACTAAATGAATGTTTGCTCTGGATCCAGCTCTTTCCTTCTATTCCTACTCATTTGAACAATAATAGAAAGATTTGATAATATTTTCCATCTTTGCTAAGTATAAGATTTGTTCAGAATTAAACAAAAGCCTGTCCCACTCCCATATAGACGCCTGTCTCAAATATAAGTGAGTCAGTTCGGCAGCTGAAGCAAATAAAGCCCGGGCTTCTATTTACGGTACATTAGTTATGCAGGAATGGAAGGGGGCGGCAAAGGGGTTCTGGGTTTGATTCCCAGGCCTGTCATATCATGTAAAGGTAACTCCGCCTTTCTGGGTGGAGTCTGCATGTTCTCCTCATGTGTGTGTGTGGGTCTCTCCGCATGAACACTAGGCAGACTGTAGCATGTGAATGTGAGTATATTATTCATCTCTATATGTGACACTGTGATAGACTGGTGACCCTGCCCCCGCCCTATGTCAGCTGGGATTGGCTCCAGCCCCCCGTGGCCCTACACAGATAAGTAGCACAGCCAATGAATGGATGTACAAGCACAGACACAACAGTTAGACAGTTGAGACTCCAGTCTCTAATGTCTGAATATCAAGTAAATGTTTTTACCTTCCCCGGTCATTTGTTGGTGCCATGACTTGCTTGTTGGGCTCTGACCTTCCACCTCTGCCCTGACGCCACATGTTGCCCCGTGACTGGCCTCGGCCCGACTTCCCTGGAGAAGAGGAGCGCTCTGTTTGCTCCGCCGAGTGGGACGAGTCATTGTGATTGGCCTGCCAACGGTCTCCGGAGTTTGACCACCTCGAGCCTCTCCTGATGAAAACATTGTGTTGACTGGTGTAGATTCATGGCAACATTAACAACAGACTGACGGCTACACAAATATGATGAGGAAAATCTAATGGCTGTGACAGAACGGGGAGTGCACTAGTTTCTTTCTAGTTACATCTATGTAACGACACACACAAGACACAATGACACGTAGCTACCTCAGCCTGTGTGGGTTGTGAGGTTTGACATTGGAGGCTGCTGTGAATCCATTTGTGAACTCACTCATTGATGGAGGCTATGGACAAAAAAGGTGCTTGATGAAAACCAAATCACACACACATACCACAGAGCTACTAGTCACACATTCAATGTGCCAAAGCCAACAACAGCACCCATGATTACAAGAAAATGGAAAAAAAGAAAAGAAATGTAGCAATGCTGATGCAAAACTAAAGCATGTTGCTGTTGCACATCAATCCCAGACGTGTATGAGACATCAAAGGTCCTCACCTCACCACAGTCCTGGTATCCTGAGGCCCACATCTCACTGGTGAAATCATATAACTGCTGTCCTGACAGGTGGGCAGGGCAGGGCTGCTGGTAGGTGGCCGAGGGGAGGTAGGAGCTGTACTGGTCCACCTGGGCCGGTCTGTAGCCGTTTTTGGGAGCGTAGGAATTGACTGCCATGGTCTTTGCCTTTATCCTCACCATCAGGGGTTTTCCCTTAAACACCCGCACCTCTTCTCTGAGGTACTTGTAGGCCTGAAGATATACAGGTGCATCTCAATAAATTAGAATATCATGGAAAAGTCCATTTCCAGTAGTTCAAGTCAAATAGCCCCAACCAAGTTATGGTGTGCACATACAGTAAATGGACATACTTTTCAGAAGGCCAACATTTCCATATTAAAAAAAACTTTTTTTTAATTGGTCTTTTGTAATATTCAAGTATTTTGAGATGCTGAATTTTAGGTCTTCATTAAATGTAAGCCAAAATCATTACAATTAAAAGAAATTACATTTAAAAAAGACATATAATGTTTCATTCTGTGTGTAATGGATCTATATAATGTATTAGTTTCACGTTTTGAATTGGATTTCTGACATAAATAATGTAATTTATTGAAATGCACCTGTGTAGACAAATATCACTGTCTGGATAATTGTGTTTTCAGATTGTCAGCTGTTTTACTTCAGTGATGATGAGTCAGCTGTATTTTACCTGCTGAGCCTCGGCTTCAGACTTAAACGTGATGAACCAGTTATCGTTGCTCACGAACTCACAGCTCAGGAACTTGGGCTGGTTCTCTCCATCAAACAGAGCCTCCACCTCCTGCACCACAGCAATATTAAACACACTAGCATTATAAACGCAACATTTAGAAACATCAGCATTTTACCAGTTTCACTTATATAATACTATCTGTTAATAGATTCCCATTGAGAGGCCCTGTATGAGAACACAGTGGGAAAATATTATTTATCCAACTACAAAACTGGCTGTAGGATAAATATTTACATTGAACTAATTGTGAAAGGCATTAGGTTGTGTTGGTGTGGATGGTGCAGCCTTGCCTCACAAGGGGTGCTGTCAGGAATCTCACGCAGGATGATAACACATCGACTCTGTTTGGGCCGAACCTTCTGTCCACACGGAGCCACCTGGACCAGAGGCAGGGCTGACATCCAATCAGAAAACAGAAGAGTGTCTCAGAAGCAACCATAAAACTACATTCATTGCTCTCAGATTTACAGTCTGTAACAGTCTGAGTCCAAAAAGCAAATCTTTGTAAAGGAAGAACAATGAAAAAGTACATTTCATTAATATAGATACATGTCATTTTCTACCCTGAATAACAGTAAACAGCATTCAGAGGTTGAAACACAGAAATAAACACATACAATTCAGGATGTCAGAGATCAGGTCCAGGTCTGTGCTGAGGTTCTTGATCTTGTCGAGCGTGGCCAGAGTTGCGATAGGAATGTACTGGTCACTGTCCATCTGAGATGTGAGGTAAAGGTCGCTGCCCAGGTGCTCCCTGTGGAGGGACAGAGGATCTGATCAGAGGAATCCTTTACTGAGGAACACGAGGAGGGGTTACCAGAGGTTACATCACATTACTGGACAAAACACTGACAAAACAAAAACACACTGTGTTAGATTCCTGACGAGACAAACATGTTGTATTTTTCACAATGATGGTCAGAACTCATCTAAATATTTGATGACGTGATGAGTGATGTGTTGCAAGTTGTGACCTGGTCAGGCAGGACTCCAGAACAGTCATCAGCTCTTCTTTGACCTCATCTGAAACTAAAGGATTTCACATCTGAACTCACAGAGTCATTTTTACTCAATATAATATGGTAAATGGTAAATGGTCTGTATTTTTGGCATTTACCATTTACCAATATAATATGGAAAAAACATAAACCAGATTCACACCTGTGACAGGTGGGCTAGGCTCCTCCACCAGGCCAGGCGCCTCCACCAGGCCCATGTTCGCCTCGACCAGGCCCATGTTCTCCAGCTGAAACCCTAACTCAGCATAACCTAAAAAAATAAATACATTCAGGCAATGGCTTCCAATGTCAATATGATCATTTTGATGAAATCTAACATTTGCGACTGAATACTGATCTTCTTGCTGGGGTCTTTGAGCTCTACCTTCATGATTGGTCAGATCGTTGGAGTACTGAAGCCATGGCTGCTCGGCCTGAGGGTAGGCGGCGGCGCAAGGGATGTCCAGGTTAAAGTTTTGATTGGTCCATACCTCAGCGTCGGGGTTAAGGCTTGGAGCAGCAACGGGTTCCTGAAATGAAAAGACATGAAAAAGACATATTTTTGAGAGGAACAGACAATAGAGAAAATCAATGTAATTTTTTTTTGTCAAATAAAGGCAGAAAAACTCCAGGCAAAAAAAAAGTATTAAAGAAAAAGCACTGAACTAATTTGCACCACACATACTCCCCTTACTTACCCTTCTAGTTAGACAAGTGGTCTATGTACTTGTGTTATTTGTTATATAATGTTATTTTGTTACATAATTTCTTATCACATTCTTATAAAACTGAGATACATCACGTATCAAGGACATCTGTGTGAACAATGACCACTAGTAATGCAACACATTTTGCTGTCTTTTATTCCTGTAATGAATCCTCAGCTCTGACATGATCATTGTGTGTTTAGATTATAAATAAATGTGTTTATCATCCGCTGAGACACTCCAAGTCTTTCTTTCCTTCCAGAACCATTTAGAACATTTTCAATTGGGGAGGATGAGACATCAAACTGAATGCTCTCTCTCTCTCTCTCTCTCGAACACTTACAGACTGGGAGCAGTCTGTGTGCCAGTCCCACACACATGATCCCTGAGGCATCACGGTGCTGTAGGGGTACGCTCCCAGCAGAGCCATGGAGGGCTGGAGCTCCGAGACCAACGCCGGGATCTGCTCCGTCCCCGTCCTGCTCTGGTCCCGGCCGGGCTCGGTCTTGGACGCCCCCTGAGCCCAGCCGTCGCAGCTGTCCTCCAGGCCCAGCTTGATCCAGGGGTGGGGGTAGAGGCGGCACGCCGAGGAGTCGGCGTCCTCTCCCAGCAGCTCCGACACCATCTCCCTCATCCCCCCTTCCCTCTCTCCCTCTTCGGCCGCCGACGGGAGCACGGGACCCTGGAAGTGAATCTCGTAGGACGGCGTCGACGCGTAAACGTCGATCTGTCCCGGGTCCACGGTAATCAGAGCGTGTTCCTCTTGGCAGTCTAAGAATGACGCTCCGTCGTCCTGACATCTGAAGTAAGCAGGAATCATGTCTGTGTCACAGATGCCGGCGTCGGCGTTGACCTCCATGTTTTCCGTCGACGTCTCCGCAGCTGAAATGTTGAATGTTTCTGGAGGAACATCACCCTCTGTGCAGAGCTGCTCCTGTACCACACTCACCTCCAGGTTCAGTGACTCTCCAGGTTGAGGTAAACAGTCCACTGTGACATCCACTCGAGGGTTCTCACATTCAGGGAAAACAGCGGGCGTTAACGTTTCTGCCGGTTCAGGGGACGGTTGAGGACGACCAGACCACCGTTCAAAACCATCTGTAGGTTCCTGCCCTCCTGGTGCAGAGAGGGGGGAGATCTGAGTCACCTGTGCAACCGGCTCTCCCTCTTCCTCTTCCAAATGCTCACACACCGATACTTTCACCAGCTGATATTCATTCTTTAGAGTTGGGCTTTCTTCACTCACAACAGAAGCACAGAAACTTTCCTCAAATGTGCAAGCAGATAAGACGGGAGGCTGACAGGAGGAAGTGACATCGGAAAGTTCTGCTTCAGGAGAAGGAGGCGGAGTGGGAGGACGAAGGCTCGAGTCCTCAGTGCTGCTCTCAGGCTCCTCGGCGTCCTGGAGAGTGATGCTCGTATCTATGACGGCACTTTTGTCACAGTTGTCAGACAACACATCACATTTTTCATCGCTTGTCTCTAGGTGAGAGGTGTCCTGGCCCGTTTCCATTAATTCTACTGGAACATCATCTTCCACAACAGGTTCACTCGACAAGACATCCTGAGAAGTTTCGCCTGAACCCGACACCACCTCGGCTTCAGCTCTCACATCAGAGCCGCCGACGCGTTTGTCGCATTCATCAAACCTGGGCTCGCTCCGCTCAGATTCACTAAATGCAGCTTCGGCGTCTTTCACTCGAAACGCTGGATCGTTTGAATTCAGGTCCAACCCGTCGGATGCGGCGGGCGAGTCGCGCCGGTGAGACGCGGTTTTGGTTAAATCGAAGAGCGGGGTCAGGTTTGAGCGGCAGGACGGGGTCAGTTCGACCGGCAGCGACGACACGACGGAGACGGTGGAGAACGACGACACCTCTGTGAGAGTGTCCGTCGTGGCGCTGTGGACGCCGTCGCCCTCGTCGGCGCGGTTTCTACAGAAACCCACTGGGATGGCCAGACTCTGCAGGGACGATTCATCCATCTCGATGTATCTTCCTGCCAGAAGCAAAGCATCGCTCTCCTCCTGGTACAACAGTTTGAGGTCGAGCTTCGAAGAACTGGAGCTCTGACCAGAAGTTTCCTGTTCAGGAGGTTCAGAGGCTGGTTGGACATTTTCGATGTACCGTACTGTCTCAGTGCCTGGAACAGACTCATGCAGATGTATGTTGAAGTCAGAATCCACATTCTGATCTAATTCCTCCTCCTGGAGGTCAGCCAGCGTTTCCTCTGTGGGATCGACCTGTGTGTGGTCCTCCAGGTACACACTCTGCTCCTCTGTACACACACACTCCTCTGTAACTGACTGCTTCCTAATTTCTCTCTCCAAACATTTATTATCCTCTTCCTCTACACATGTACTCAACGTGTCATCCTTCAGTTGGTCTGTGTTCTTTACAGCTGTCTGACAGGTCACATCTTCAGGGCTGTGTGGTGTAGGGTCCTCTGTGTTGATCTGACTGCTGGATGGAGGCTGAGGGTCTACGGGCTCTGGAGAAACAACAGGGGGAGGTGGAGGTGAGGTGGTCTTCTCCTCTGGGAGTGGAGTGTGTGAGTGTGTATGTGACGGGACAGTGGCCGACGGCTCGGTGGCGTGCGACTGGGGCGAAGCAGCTTCCTCATCATGTGACCGGCTGGTCGCTTTAGATTCCGTGACACATGCCTCCTCCTCCTCACAGGCCGCAGCAGATGCCTCCGGCTTTGATTGGCCGGTGACCGTGGACTCCGCCATGCCGGGCAGAGCAGCTGTTTGTGCTTCAGCTGTGAGCGGCGGCAGTCCAGCTGTTTGGGATTGACCATGGTCGTGGTCGTGGTCGTGTTCAAGGTCGTCGGCGTCGATGGAGCATATGCTGTAGAAGCTCTGGGTCCTCGTTTGGAAACTCTGACACAGCGTCGTGACAACGCAGACGTCCCCGCCTTCCTCATCCCTGTGCTCACCTGACGCCTCGCCGGCCGGGACGTTGCTCGGACGGTCAGAGGAGGGCGGCGAGTTGGTGGGGGATGACCAGGAGCCCGTCGGCTTGTTCTGCTGCCTCTGCGCCTCAGGGAGCTGACTGAACCATAAAGCCCTACGTGTGGCGTTGTCTAAGATCTTCTGTCTGACTGGACTCTGTGTGGACACCTCCATATAGGGCGCCGGCTCACAGCTGGGCCCGGCCGTGTGTACCACACCCGCCTCTGTGTCCCTGTTTGTATGTATGTTTGTGCCGGTTGTGATAATAATAGCCTCCTCCTCCTCCTCCTCCTCCTCGGACTCCACTGGTTTAAGATCCCTTTCCATTAGCGTGGTGCCGTCCCTGTCCACCGCGCCGACCTTTGTACAAACTTTGTTTTCCTGTTGTGGATGTCTTTCCTCATCTTCCAGATGCTTCTTTTGGCCCGGCCCGTCCGCCTCACGCGTCCTCTCTTCCTCCAAGCACACATGCTGAGCCACAGCCTCAGCGTGTTGCCTGACCCGCTCCGTCACCTCGTTCAGCCCATCGTGGAGCGGGGGCTGTAACAGGCTGCTCCTCTCAGTCTGTAGGCCTGGGTTGAGCTCCTTACTAAAACAGCAGCCCATCTTCTACGGCCACGAGTGGGGAATAAAAACCAAAAAAAAAGACCGCTGTGGCCACACCACGCACTACGAGCCTACGCAACACGAGACAAAATCATGAGCAGCTCCTCACGGTGGCTCAGCCACATGCAGAAAGAGAAAAGACCCTCTGCTCCCCCCTCCTTTTCCGTCCCCCCCTTTTTCTCCTCCCCTACCCAGAATAGTAAATGTGAAGGGGCTCACATGTCCCTGCCACTCATCAGGGGGTTGCACACCACTTTATGTGTGTGTGTGTGTGTGTGTATGAATGTATGTGGAAGCCCTAGTTAGGCTACAGTTTGAGAGGGTCAGCACATGGCCCAGCACCCACCAATCACAGAGCAGTACTGCAGCAGTGTCCACTCCTCCTCCTCCCTCCCTGAAATTCCCCCGACTCCCACCCATCCCACCATTCACTTCTCTTTCCCTCCCCCTGACACCTTTCTGTTTCACTTACCATATCAGTTTTGCTCTCACTGCTTTAAAACCTCGACATCCCAACTGACAAAGCCACCCCCTCCAGGCCCTGACAATCAGTCACCTTAGTCTGTCTATTCTTTACTACTCTTTTTGTCTTTTTTAATTAAACGTACAACTTTTTCATCAATTTTTCAAAAATAATACATCCACAGAACGTCTAGGGAGGTGCAGAATAAAAGTATTAATTTTACTGATTTTTTTTTAATAGTATATAATAATTGTTTTAGAAATTTTGACAAGTCCAAAATATATAAGTATTTATGTCTGGCTACCGTGGCAATGTCGGCATGAAATGATCTCTGCGTCAACAGCATGAGCACGTTGATGTCACGTGAGGCGGAGCTCGGGGGGGGGCAGATCGTGATAGCTCTGTGGAGAAAATGGCATTGTGCTAATGCTAATGCTAACTAACGGTCAGCCGGTACTGTAACGTTTCCAGTGCAGGAGTGATGCTGTCAGGTTCGTCTGCAGGTGAGTTAGTGTAAAATGATTCAGATGTGTTTCCAGGCCGCTGTCAACTTCCTGTAGCCTCAGTATGTGTGTCAATTTTTCCATTAAAAAGATTTCTTCCACAATTGTTATCCATTGATCTTTTGTTGGTGGTGCTTCCTTTCCCCAGTTCCTAGTGATTGCTTTCCAGCCCGCCACCAACAGTAATTTAATCAAGTATCCATCACGAGTGATAACAGTGTCTTCTGAGAATTTGCATAAATAAAGCACTAAACAAGTCTTAGGCACTCCATATCTTAATATTTGCTGTAGCTCCCTACATACCATTTCCCAAAATACAGTTATTTTTTGACATTTCTAAAAAATGTGAGAGTGGTCTACATTATAGGATCCACATCCTCGCCAACATGTCTGACAGCTATGCAGCTGCTTCTTCATTTTCAGTGTAACAAAAAAAAAATAAAAAATGCAAACTCCCTCCAAATTCGTGATAGTGGATGAGCGATGTATCTTCCACATTTTGGGCCACTCTTCATCTGAAATTTCTACATTAAGTTCTTCCTCCCATTTCACCTTAATAGATTTAGTTGAATTGTTTGTTGTTAGTATTTAATCCGTGATATAACGATGAGATTATTCTTATATTACTTCCCTGACAGGCTTTGACTATGATTCAGATGACATCCTTCACTTCTACGGAAGAATCCGACTTGATCTCCTTTTTATAGTTGACCCTTACTTGAAAGTATCTAAAGATTTCGTGTGTATCTAATTTGTATCTCCCTTTGAGATTTTCAAAACTCACCAGCTCTCCTTTGTTTTTTAACACACACCTATCAGTTATTCCTTTTTCTGCCCCTTGTTTAAATCTTTGATCATATTTTGCCAGTTTGAAACTGCTGTCGTAAGCTACCCATTTTAATATTTTGCATCATTCTGGATCTTGTACATTTTCAGTACTTTAAACCACAGATCTAATGTGTGTACTGTAATTGGATCCATATTAATTTTAAGTTCCTTATATAACTGACTATCACCAACCATATTTTGAATTGGAATTTCCTATCAATAACTTTTAAATGATATCAATTTGCACCCCAACTTCACTGTTGTTACTTCTATTTGTGCATCCGTTGCATGTCTGTCTATCCAGATAGCGTGTGCTTCTTCCTCCATTCATAAAAATAATATATTTATCATATTTAAGTTGGGTCTAAAAAAAAGTCATCTAAAAGTCAAAAAGTGACTGTGCTATGTAGGCTAGTTATTATTATTTTAGATGTGTAAAAGAGCATGTGAGTGCAGTGAATTAATGATACAGTACCTGGTAGAAGTAGTAGTATCCAGGACGAAGTGCTCCAAGCGTTAACTGTACCTGTTGACAAGCTGGATACAGTGGATACTGCTCTGATGTCATCTGACTCGGGATGGTGGGGAACTGTACGGGATGATTGCTGCCGCTGTCTGTGGTCACCACGGAGACTGGCAGGGGGAGAGTGATGGGAGAGAAGGAAATGAGTCACAACACCAGCTGGCATGATGGAAACACTGGACCACTAGATAATTCAATGTGGACTAAAACTGCAGCCATCCTGGTAAACACTGCAGGATGAGCTGCTGTAAACAACCCACTCAGGAAGTAAATCATTTCACATGGAAACTAAAAAAGGTATGAAGGTTAAATTGATCAAACTTATAACAGCAAATAAGTTACTAAACTGCAATCATTGATATTGACAACAGCTCCTTCTAAAATGTGAGTGTGTCACCTTTTAAAAATATTTTTACATGCACAATTTTTCTTTAGAAATTATATTAAATGCAGTCATGTAGTGAAGATTAACACCAGACACAGTGTAACCTCTTTCACTGTCAAATCCTCATCATCGTGATCATCACTGTCTGCAACATCACTATATCACTGATAGAAAAAAATGTAGGCCTACATAATAGTGCCATTTCAACAGTGAATCTTTACTTTCTTTTCAGGATTTGCAGACAAAGGTACCAGACTTGCACATAAAAAAAACATAAATCAACACTCATCTATGTGAATGAATACTATCCTTTTGTTTTTGTTTTGTTTTTTGTTGTTTATTTACCATTTAATAAATCATAGTTTAATGGCACAAAAGAAACTTCACGTAGTATTCCCTCTTTCATACTTTTGAATTACTAATTAACTTACAAAAAACCTAAGAGAGTCTTTAGGGCTTTCCTGCAATAACCTTGATAACTTTCTGACCGTTGTAATGTGCAGTTTATGCTGAACATCATTCAACGTGTTCAGTAAAAATCTGAACATTGAAACCGTCAAGAAGGAGGTTTTACTGCCCTTCAGACATGTCAGTCATTGACATTGACAGTGATAGGTTACTGGGTTCATCACTGGACCAGTCGTTAACGTTAGATCATTGGTGTGCCAGGGTGTGAACTGTGAAAAGTAAACTTTGACTTCTCAGTACTTTCTGGTGTGTGCATGCTAACTGAGCAGAAATTAACTTCATAGTTGTCTAATGTAACATTAACCAAAAATTTGCTAACAAACTTTCCAAAGCTAGGTCAACTTATTGAAAAGTAAAACACACCTAACGTTACCATTAAAAACTGTTACCTTCAAGGACCTCGGTCAGGTCTGACAGTCCAGTGAACCTCTTGCTGTTAGCTTAATCTGAAGGGCTGCACTTCCAAACACCTGTGTACATGAAAGCTAAGCTAACCTAGCTCATAAACCCTTGTCTTCTGCAGTGTAAACGACATGTTAGGAGCAGGGCAGCAGCCGGTGGAGCTTTAAAACATCCACCAACCGTTGATTAGACAACGTCCAGAAAAACAAACAATAACGGCACCGTTACTACGGCTAACGGCTAATGCTGATGTAGCTTTGACACTTTCTCCACAAAATGCGCCTTTAGTACCGGGCTACACCCACCGACGGTGAGCCGGGAACTCACCTGAAACTCTGTCTGTTGGAGGCCGGGGTCGGACCTGGTGTGTGTCTGTCCTGCACAGCCTCAGTAGACTTTCTCTTCTTGCTTTGCGCCCATCAAACCGCCCGTTAACATTACTGGCCCCATATGTACACAAGAACTCTGTTGTTGATATGGCAACTGCACGTTGCTATTAAAAAAAAACTGTCAATCAGAATATTTTGCACCTGCAGGGCTCATCGGCTTGTTCTCATTTATATGGATTAATCTTTAACAGTCCTTTTCTTCATCCAAAAATCAAAACTTCAGATTGATATTCAATTAAAGCACCTGCATGTCTCAGTAAGTCGCTCTTCTCTCAGGTAGGGAGGGCATGGTGGTGGGTTGCATGCTGGGTAGCACTGTTGCTGCACAGCAACGAGGTCTGCGTTCGATTCTCAGGCCTGAAGCCTTTCTGGATGGAGTGTTGTTCCCATAGACTGTAGGTTGTTCCTGACTCTGCATGCATGGGTTCTGTCTAGGTTCAAAGATATGCACACTAGGTTGATTGGTGACTTGATCACCTGTGGGTGTGTCAGCCTGACATACTGTGGCATGCAAAAGTTTGAGCACCCCTGGTTAAAATTTCTATGAATGTGGACAGTTAAGCAAGTGGAAGATTAAATTAAACTCCTTTGCAATATTTGAAGCAATATCAGTGTTGAGCTCTCAGATAACTTTGACCAAGGTATCAGACAAGATATTTACTATGTCAGCCCAGGGTAAACCCCGCCCTTGCCCTGTCATCTGCAGCTCTGCATGGATATTAGCACTGTGGACAGTGCACAGTGTGTCAAGGTTAATTGGCAAAATCTGAATATATTACCAATTAATATATCTGTATGGCTGGACCTGATGCTGTTAACACTACTAAAACATTATGAAATTGCACAATTTGAACTTACCTTAAACACACACTGGAATAATTACCCATTACTTCATCAAGAGTTCAGTTAGCTACATTAGCTACAGGCACAGAAAGTCAGTTTACATCTTTAACAAGATAAAAATTTATTGAGAAATAGATTAAATTACACATTTCACAAGTGATTGGTTTGCTCATTCATCAAAAATACACATTTTTACATGAATTTGATCCTGAAATTTGATTTGACTTATAATTTAGTACTTCCCTGCCAAAGAACTCAACATCTAGTCTAGAGTTAAAGGACCAATAATGCATGGGAAGAGGAACCATATGTACAGATGATTTTAAAAAACAAACCAGGATTCAATACTCTCCCACTCTCAGGAACCAACCAACTCCCATGAGACAAGTGACAGGGTGAAATGGTGCACAATTAACAAGTCCCTACTTGAGAGAGTAGGCGCGCTTGAGTGCTTTTATCTCAGTCTCTTCTGCAAAGAACGTGATTAGTGATGAAGCAGGAGCTGGCTGTGTGAACAGCGCCCCTGCGATCAAGAGTTAATTGTAGAGAGCCCAGTGGAGCCCTGAGGGGGAGAGGAATCCTCCAACCTGCTCCCTTGCTCCACACTTGGACTCAGTTGAGTGTCCTGCAGTTCATGGTTAATTTGCAGAGCGGGATCAGGAGTACAGGCTCCAGTAGATGATGTTGAACAGCAGGTAGGACAGAGGGAAGGCCAGGCGGGAGTACGAGTCGATCATGTAGCTGTTGCTGACCAGCAGGTCCACGTTTTCCCGCACCGAGCGCTGCCGCCGCAGACGGGTTCCCTCCGTGGGGCGGATGTCTGGGGTTTGGGTCGGGGTGGCGAGAGGGTCGGAGGCCAGGGTGGGGGCCATCCGGGAGAACGGTGTCAGCTCCATGTCGTTATCGTGGAAACAGCCGTCGAAGGCCATGGCCTGGCTGGCGTTGAAGGTGGATGGGATCTGATAGTGTAAAGAAGACAAAGACAGAGGCCGTGTATGACTTTTTATTATTTAGTTTACGTTATCTTGTACTGTTCATTCACTCTAACACTCCTAACACTAATTTCTACATGCTTATGCAGTCATCAGTAGTGTTGTAGTAGCCTACTAGAGACCCGAGGTCTTGGTCTTGTCTCGATCTGGGTTGAGCTGGAGTCAGGATTTTTTCTCAAGATCAGTCAAGACCACGGCTTTTTTTTTTTAACCACAAATGTCTCTCTTTGTCAGTCGCTCACTTTGCTTTACGTAATGTAAATCAATAACTTTAAGATAATTACAATTGTTCTACTAAAGTATCTGCTTATGTAACCATTTGAAAAACTTGGTGTCACCAGTGTCACAGAGGGAGGAGACTTCAGCAGGTTCTGTGCTGTGTTCTTCTGTTCAATCCAAACTTTGTTTCAATTAAATATTGTATAGATTTTATATTAAAAATATATATATTTTCTTTTTAGCTGAGGAATACTGTAAATATCAAGTCACGTGATTATTATGAGTACTGGTACTGAATACAGTAATGGTCTTGAAAATGGTCTCGCATTGGTTTGGTCTTGGACCCCGTCAAAGTCTTGGTCTTGTCTTCCAAAACTCTGGAACAATTTGCCATTCTGTGTTAGCTCCAACATTAGAAAATGTTAAATCCTTGCTCAAAACCCACTCTTCTCCCTGGGTTTTAACACTCCTAACTGACTGATTGTTTTATTGTGACAGTTCTTATTGTTTCTTATATTTCATGTTTATTTTATTGTGCTTTTATCTAATGTATTTAATTGTAATTGTATTTCTTTGTAATTGGCTGAAGGTGCTATATAAATAAAGCTTGACTCGAAAGCTTGACTTGGTCTTGGTCTTGACTCATCATAGTTCTAGTATCACTTTTTACCCACAGGCTCCTGGCTACAGACAGGGTGATGTTATTGTAGTGTTCCCTGGTGTAATGGCTGCATTTAACCACTAGAGTGAGATGTAGTGCAGATGAGTGGACTGATCTCCTGTTAGTCCTATGATTCCCTCTTTACTGCTGTGAGCTGTCATAATCCCCTGTGCTGACCTTCCCCCTCTTCATCTTCCTCATCTCCTCCAGAGTGGTGCAGTAGTTCACCGCCGCATATTCGATGACGGACAGGAAGACAAACAGGAAGCTGGTCCAAAGGTAGATGTCCACCGCTTTCACGTATGACACCTGGAGGACAAGAGACACGTGCACAAATTCTTGCGACCAACTGATGTATTGAATCAATATTAATCCTTTTGCTCATGTTGTCTCCTCACACAAACTGCACTGTACCTGAGGCATGGAGGACGACACTCCTGTGATGATGGTGGACATTGTGAGCACAGTGGTTATACCTGCAGGAAGACAAGGCAGAGGCAGGTTATTACAGCACAGGACATTCATATTCAGACATAACAAAATTGAATGTGTCTTTTTGTATGATGTCTTTAGAAAACACCTTCAAATAAAACATGAAATTTGGTGAAGATTGGTCAACGGATAAGAGTCAAGTTATGACAAAGTAGATAAAGTGTTGCTTGTGCAGCACCTAACTGAGTGCTGATGCTTCTTGACACATTGATCTCATTTGTTGGTTTTTATAATTACTATACTGTATTAGTAGTAGATATCATTAACATCAACATTTAAAGACCGGAAGTTTGGTCTTTTAATGAAAAAGCAACATAATAAACATCTGTCTTTAGAAAGCTATAGATTCTTCAACCCCAAATCATTCCAAAAATGCTGTTAAGTTATATTATTAACATTTTATTTGATGTCAGGTCACACTCGATGCAGAACTTGATTTTTGGTTCATGTTAAAGGGATAGTTCAACATTTTGGCAAATTGGCCCATTGCCTTAATCCCTATAGTTTTAGGAATGGGCTTGTTACCTTTAATTGTCAGTGCAAGCTATTTTTAGAACGGCGGAGCAGAGCCGCGAGTTGCTCAGAGCCACGCTACAGAGGCTAATGAAATTTCTTGGTTTCCCTCATCAAACTAATCAAATACACAATCCAACAACTCTGAAACACTCTGGTGGAAAAGTTGTGACCTGCACATTTACCACACTACGAGATAATAACGGAACGTTACGATACAGAGTTGTTTTCGAGGCAAATGCAGAGACTCCTTGCCGAAAAACTGCTCCAGACGGGAACGTGCATCAGCGGTTTTGCGTTATACGTTATACGTTCCGTTATTATCTCATAGCGTGGTGAATATGAAGGTCACAACTTGTCCACCAGAGCGTTTTGGAGTTGTTGGATTGTGTATTTGATGAGTTTGATGAGGGAAACGAAGAAATTCCATGAGCCTCCGTGGCGTAGCTCTGAGCAGCTCGCGGCTCTACTCCTAAAACTATAGGGATTAATGGCAATGGGCCGATTTGCCAAAATGTTGAACCATCCCTTTAAAGTTAAGGTGTTGTGTGGTCTTACCCAGAGAGACGCGTGCAGGAACAGCCCTCCTGTCGATCCAGAAGGAGACCCAGGACAGAACCACCATCAGCATGGTCGGGAAGTACGTCTGCAGCATGAAGAAGAAGATGTGCCTCCGGAGGATGAAATTAATGAACAGTCGATTGTACCAACCTGATGAAAAAAACAAAACAAAACAAAGAAACACTGATTTTCAATGTCACATTCAGACCACGATCACTCCTGCATCCCTCTAGTGTTGAACATCTAGAGATCTAGTGCTGATGTTGGGTGATAGTTACTGTCCCAGTTGACCTTAAAGGTGCTGGATGGGGTTGAAGGCAGGACAGTCCAGTTCTACAACCCACAGTGGGAAAACCCTGTCTGTATGAATGTGGATATGGAGCTTTTCAGGATAGCGACACCCTGAACCAACACTGTCTATTTCTGCCCCCTCATCTCAGGTTAGTAGGTAGGTAACCTAATTTTTTATTCAGTTTAAATCACTGACGTATTTATTTCACCATGTTTTATTTGAACAGTTATTAAATTATCCAACAGAGTTGAGCCAGTCAACTTTGCTCTCTCTCTCCTTCTCAGTCACTCCTCAGATTTATCTTGTTACTCCCTGGAAGGTTCCCAACTGGTCAAAAGGATAATTTGATGCTATTACACGGTGAACTGCCTTCTATAAATGAAAGTAGTGCACACCCTGATAAAGAGCACCAGACCATGATTACACTAAACTAGCCAACAGGATGGTCCACATACTTTTGGCCATTTTGAACTTTTGTAAACAGACACCTGAGCCCTTGAATTCAGGTTACTAAACCACACACGCACACACTCTCACACACAAACACACACACACACACACACACACGCACACACACACACACACACACACACACCGGTGCTGCTGTAAAAAGCCAGGCCACTGGAGGCGTGGAAATGCTCAATGAAGAACTGTGACAAGACGATTTCATCTGTCCTCAGAGAGTCGTTCCCATTCTTCCAGTAAAGCATCAGGTCATTCTCATTGTACGCATCTACAGAGAGAGAGAGAGAGAGAGGTAGAGAGAGAACAGAGAGAGAGACAGAGAGAGAGAGGAGGTGACATGGAAAACAGGAAAGATGAGAGGGGATTACAGAGACTGGTTGTCGTTTTGGAAGTTATCTGAGGTTATCCATTCATTTGTTGCAGCATGTTACACCGTGACTTGAAAATATGAAGGTGTCAGTAGCCTATTATGCAGTGTGTGTGTGTGTGTGTGTGTGTGTGTTTGTCTTACAACTCTCCAGCTCCAGTGAGCAGTTCTGTGTGTCCAGAGGGAAACTGCTGAAGTCCATCGAACAGAGAGCTGTCACAGTGACCCTGAAACACACACACACACACACAGCTTTCACCACAGTTACTCCTGCAGTGCAGATAGAAATTTTACCGTGTCCTGCTTAGCCCTTTTCTGCTGTTGCCAAGGAAACCTGAGCTCAATTTTTCAATTTCAGTGTCCTTGTTTGGCCTCATACGTGAAATACATTTCTATTGCCAAAGTCTGCACAGAAGAAAATCAGCACATGAAGGAATGAAGAAAATGAATGACTGTGCAGTTCCCCTCATATCAGCTGTAGGTGTGTTGTGTCTTTCAACTCAATGATTTTACGCCCCACAACTCTTTTGATTCTTTTTCATGGCTCTAATCAACTTTGTTTCCAGCAGCATGAGTAACAAACGTAACATAAAAGCTCTGCACACTTCCTGCCAACACCAAAAGGCAAAGTTAGTAACTAGCTGGTGAACATGGTGGAGCGTTTAGCAGCTAAAGCATCAGATAGTTTCCTCAACAGCTGGTGGAGACCAAAAACAGAGTTAAAAGAGACAGGATATTGGACAGACATTGATCAGCTGGACACAAACTTAACTTTAAAGGGATAGTTTAGGAGTAGGTTCGTTACCTTTAATTGCCGGTGCAAGCTATTTTTAGAACGGTGGAGCAGAGCCCCGAGCTGCTCAGAGCTACGCTACGGAGGCTCATGGGATTTCTTGGTTCCAAAACGCTCTGGTGGAAGTTGTGACCCGCACATTCACCACGCTATGAGATAATAACAGAACGTTACCAGACAGAGTTGTTTTAGAGGTAAATGCAGAGACTGCTTGCCAAAAAACTGCCCCAGACGGAAACGTCGTCAGCTGTTTTGCATGAATTTACCTCTAAAACAACTCTGTCTAGTAACCTTCTGTTATTATCTCATGGCGTGGTGAATGTGCAGGTCACAACTTGTCCACCCGAGCATTTTGGAGTTGTTGGATTGTGTATTTGATGAGTTTGTTGAGGGAAACCAAGAAATCCCATTAGCCTCCATAGCTATAGGCTATATAAATATCCAATTTTCAGTATATCCAGGAATTCAGTATATCCATTATTTTTTGTGACACACTTTTTACCATGCACCCAGACCTGTTTGTGTTAATCTTTTGGAGATCTTTCTCACATTTCTTTGACTGTTCTTTCCTCTGTGGAATTAACAAGTGTCTTTCATACAGTATAACTTGACCTGTTTCTCCAGTCTTACCTGACGCTGTAGAGGATGTTTCCATCGGGGTACACCCGCAGCATGATGTTCTCCATGGTGGTATCATGGATGAAGGAGCGCTTGGAGTGGACGAAGAAGACGTCGGGAACCCAGATCTTCTTCACCAGTCGGGAGTCGAAGGTCCTGCTCTGGTTGGTACGAGAGGGGAACGCCAGCCGCTCGTCTTTCCAGTAGTGGCGCAGGTAGAGAGTCATGGTGAAGTCCTGCAAGACACAGACGCAAACCACAGGAATCTCTTTAACTTTGATATCCCTGGGTGTAAATTGCAGAAAATGAGCGTTTAAGAATGTAGCCTACACTACGTTGATTTTATGTTCTTCATCTCTCTGTTTAGTGCCTGTGCTCTTCTTTCTGTGACTTTTCCTTTCCCACTTTTTTTACAACAGTTTTAAAATGATTTAAATTGAATTAAATTTAAATGAAATAATTCAAAAGAAACAACAAAAAGACTTCATCTTGTGTTGTTAAACACATTTTCCTCATAAACTGATTCATGTTTGTGAGCTAAGGAGGATAAAATTAGGAGGGGAAAAAAAGAATTTGACATCAAAGTCAGCCATGGTTTATAATTCATTGTCATCACTTGTTTCGGGAGCTTGAAACATTTCTGATCTGGTGTCAGATGGATGACATGGATATTCCTCTGCAGCAGCCTGAGGAGGAAACTTGACTAGATTCTGAACGGAGGAATGGGCCACATGCAGACTGCCACCATTCCGGTGCAGGCTCCCAGGACAACACCTTCCTCCTCACCATTTATCTCTCTCGGTCGGAGGAACTCGGTGAAGTTCTTGGAAGTGAAGTGGCTGGCTGAGTTGAAAGCAGAGCCACCGAGGGGTCAGAAACCAGATGAAGGGAACGGACAGGAAGTGATGTCAGCGGGTTTCCTAACTCAGATCTTTTTCACCATGAGCTTTATAAACCCTCTGAACTTTAGTTTTCAGTTCAGATTCTCATATTTCTGACGCTGTTCAAGTCTTCACACAAGCTAATAATATACAATTCATCAGGATTTAGTCTCTAAAAGTTTCTTACTCAGTCAGTTTTATCCTTCATAAGACAAGAAAGGTATATTAAATTGTTTAAATCTGCTCTACTCTATTGTGAACATAAAGCAAACAGGTTAGAAAAGGTTAGATATGAATAAACATGTGCATTATGTTTGGTTTTTTTACACATAGGTTGGCGTACAGTAGAACTGTCCCCAATATAATTTATTTTCATAAAAACCGAAGCTTTAACCTGTTGGATTTTCTGGCTTTTAAAGAAACGTTGTACACTTAAGTGAGCAGCACAGATCAGTGTCCACGCCACATTAACCAGCAGACAGGAGGTGGCTCAAGTCATTCTTGTTTTACCAGTTGTCTGAGCTGAAAATGAAGTATGAGGTTCAGCGCATTCTCACCATGTTGACCTCTGAGATGCTGTCGATGCTCTCCACCTGCACATCAATGCCTACAGGGATGGCTGCACCTGAAAACAACAACACGGGAGAGATTCCAACTCATAAATCACTGAAGCATTCAGTCAGAAATGTTCCCCATCCGCCTGAGGTCAAACCTCCGAGCCGCAAAAACTCACGAGTCACGACACATTTGCACTTTTGGCATTTTGCATCTTTTATCTCAGGATCTTGAAACTACTAATGACTACTTAACAATTGTCAACTGTCAAATTAAACTTCAGATCACATCTAATATACAAGACAGTGTACTGAATCCTGCTTCCAAAAAGAAAAACATCAGTCTCAGTCTCAGTCAAATGTTGTTTCAAGGGCTTTTTCCACATTCATACATATTCCACATGTAAAAATATCTAAATATTTGGAATAAAACTTCAACACCAGTATGTCAAATATCATTTGACTTGTGTTGACCTTCAAACCTGAAACACAGGTCATAACATCAGAAAAGGAAACTTGGATCACAGCTTCTCACTCCCCCTCTTCGCTGCTCCGCCTCTGAACAAACACGATCTGACGGAGTTTGGAGAAGGAGGTTTTCCAGTATACGTTTGTCCAGACTGTGACCAGCTGTGACGATGTCTGGTGGTGGTCTTGTTCTTTGCTAAAATCCCGCTCGGCTAATTTTAGGACTCATTCACCGCTGCAGCCAAGAGACGAAAATACTCATTCCTGCCTCAACCACAAACATTAGCAGTGATTTTACTGTTGTCTTTCAGTCAGAAAACCTTGCTGGAACATTATGCAGCTCATTTGCAACAATGAGAAGAATGCAAAGGAGGAATGAGTCTGTGACTGACAACTGGTAAACCAGGCCTGACCCCTCTGAACCTGATGCAGTATAACTGGTTTTGGTGATGTCTATTATTAAAAAAGCTATTTTCACAGTGACACTGAAATATTCTCATTACATCATGAAGGAGCAGTTATCTTAAACCAAATACGGGCTATATTTGGTTGAAGAATGATCATCCAGTCCACTTCAGAATTGTTCTTTGCTAAAGGGATAGTTCAACATTTTGGCAAATTGGCCCATTGCCATAATCCCTATAGTTTTAGGAGTAACGTTTGTTACCTTTAATTGTCGGTGGAAGCTATTTTTAGATTGGCGGAGCCGAGCCGCGAGTTTCCCTCATCAAACTCATCAAATACACAATCCAACAACTCCAAAACGCTCTGGTGGACAAGTTGTGACCTGCACATTCACCACGCTATGAGATAATAAAGGAAAGTTACGAGACAGAGTTGTTTTCCAGGTAAATTCATGCAAAACCACTGAAGCATGTTCCCGTCGGGGGCAGTTTTTCGGCAAGCAGTCTCTGCATTTGCCTCTAAAACAACTCTGTCTCGTAACGTTCTGTTATTATCTCATAGCGTGGTGAATGTGAAGGTCACAACTTGTCAGCGTTCTGGAGTTGTTGGATTGTGTATTTGATGAGTTTGATGAGGGAAACCAAGAAATCCCATTAGCCTCCGTAGCCTAGCTCTCAGCAGCTCGTGGCTCTGCTCCACTGTTCTAAAAATAGCTTGCACCGACAACTGTAAAGGTAACGAACGTACTGCTATGACTATAGGGATTAAAATGTTGAACTATCCCTTAAATACCACCTACCTAATATTGTGTTGGTCCCTTTTACTGCCAAATATGCAACAAACTGTGCTGCACTTTGTATCCTGACAGCTTTCTATCAGAACCAGCATGAACTTCTTCAGCAGTTTGAGCAACAGTAGCTGGTAGATCCTGACCACTGCAGACCAGGATCACCCCGCAAGAGCTGCAGCTTTTAAGATGCTCTTACCCAGACGTCCTTATCAAACTGGATCACATCCTTACATTTTTCCTGCTTCTAACACATCAACACATCACCCATGAAGTGTTATTCGGTGTTTTTCACTATTCACTAACTAATGTTAGGCCTGATCGGTGTATTTTATAATAAGCATAGTATTGGAAAGACCCTGGAAAGATAAGTGATTAGGCCGATGGATAGATGGATAATAAGCATATTAACAATAAGCAGTGGGACAAAATGAAAATAGTGACATGTATTATTTCCTAAGCCATCAGCACAGTGTCACCACCAACAACTTAACTGTCCTATCACTGTCTGCTACGGAGACGTGAATTGCATTGATGACAAAACATTATGAAGCAACAGAGAAGATACAAATATCTTGAAAGATGAAACATGATAATCTGATTATGATATTTCAATAAGTAGATTTAGGTTTGATTTTGCCATACTTGTACTTTATGTTGGTTATTTGCATAAAACAAACAATATGATATGTTTAAAGGACATGATGCAGTATTACATCATGATGTATCCAGTAGTAGATAAAATTATATATACTACTACAGTACAATTACACTATTACAATGCTGCAAGTTGTTAGTGATAAAAACAGAGCAATATAATCTAGCAGTCTGACAAGCACTACTCTGCAGAATGAGTGCTTTTATTGAAGTAATATACTGAATTGACATACCACTACTTTTCCAACCCCCTGTTATATGTGACCAAACTCATTTTATTTTACCCCACTCACTCAGTGCTGCAGTTAATCTCTCCCAGGGAAGGGCCCTGTTTTGTCAGACTCAAATGTATCTAGGTCTAAAGTCTCTTTATAGCCACGGTTTGTACTTTGGTTAATTCTGGTGCTGGTGAAATCACGGGATTGATTGATTTAGATACAAACAGTGCATCATGGACACTATTTTTAGTTTTGGTTATTTTAATAAGCACGAGATAATGCAAATGCCTTTTAACCTAAAAAGCTCCTAAACCATGTCTGTTGGTTTAGTAACCATACACACGTACACACACTTGTCTGGGTTTGATTGTGACCTGCGTCTGGATGTGGTTTACCAGGTTACATTCCTGGTTTCACCCTCAAGGACGGAAAGAAAAAAAAAACACATGTGCACTCAAAAGTGTCAGTGTGTTGTTTGTGTGAGCTTAGATGTAAAGTGTGTTACTTCCACTTGAATGTTAGCAGCTCGATAAACACTTTATTTAATGAAGTTCATTCAGCCAGGACTATAAAGCTCCTGCGGCTCAGCTTTGTCTCCGTCTGACTCGTAAAAACCAGCAGCAGCAGCGCTGCAGACTCAACATTTAGCGTAACTCCAGCAACAAGGGTTGCTGGTGGGGAAAACATGAAACAGAAGGTCAACCCCTCTCCCTTGCTCTTCTCTTTACTGCTTTCCTTTTCCAAGGTCACACCCAGTTAAAGCATGAGGCTGGCATTTTATAGACGCACACGTGCAAATGAGGTCAAGTTCAGCTCTCTAGGTTTATATGACGAGCAGATTCACTGTCGATGCAAAGGCTTTGTATTTAAAGGTCCCGTTGTTTACAGGTAGATGTCCATAGTGTGATTATAAAGCAGCTCTCGCTTCTATAATAATACTGTGAAAGTATCAAAGCCTCAGTTCACAGAGAAAGACACACAGCCTGTATCAGAACCTGAGCCTTAAAATAAGTTGTCAGGACTTCTTCTATAATTTTGTGATGTCACAAGAACCAGTCAATGCTGTCAGCTATGCCACAAAGGCCCGCCCACAGATACACCTGCCAACTTTGCAGGATTTGGTTTCTCTGGGTATTTACTTTTAACTTTTCTTGGATCGCTCAGGAAACACTCAACTCAGGCCACTGCCACCGTGCCAACAGCTCCAGCTGCAGGTGCTGCTTTACTGTTACTTTGTACAGTCAATATTACAACATTTCATTAAAAATGATTCCTAATTTTCCTCCTCTGATAGCCAAAGAGCCTATAACTGAAGATGGACACATAACCAACACCAATTGTGACTGATGAAGCTTAGCGAAAGTTCAGTTAGGAGGACTATCTGTTCGGGCATGCCCACTGAGTCACCAATCAGCTTTTCCGCAATCCTTACGCTCCACCTCTCATCATCTGTTTCATCCAGTCACAATCTGCCACCTTCTCTCTTTCACCAATCAGGTATTAGCTGCCAAATTTGAAAGCGCGCTCTCTCTCTCTCTGCTGTTATCCAGCTGTCATTTCAGCCTGAGAGGTTTAGCACAGCTCACCTCCACCTCTTCACCACCTCAATCAAGTTACAATACAATCAATCTGAACCTTCAACCAGAGGCTTCAAGGGCACAAAGTGTCATACTCCTTATCACCACCAGTGTCTAGCCCTGCAGGAAGTCTTATTTAGATGCAAGCTTCACATCCATCGATGGGTTTAAGCAATTTTTCAGTTAAGCCGATCTACTTCCTGTGGGGACTAACTGCCAAAGAATATTTTTGTGCACAATAAATGTCATCTCATCTCACAACCTGTCATTCTTTTTATTCTTATTAGTCTGTACTGAGTGAAATGAGAATCCACCCTTGCAAATAGGCTACAGCTTTTCTCTTTCCTGTGCCATGAAAAAACTAAGATCAAAAGCAGCATGTGAATAACCTACTGTACAGGACAACACCAGTTTTCCAGCTAAGACTTGTTTCTCTTTCTGGTTTGAGTTTGATCTTCTGTCTTCTATTAGCAACAGAAACTCAACTGCATGTGGACCCAACAATGGATATGATGGTTGAATGCTTCTTTTCCCCACCAGCTGTACACAGGCTGGTGAGTCATTATTATAAAGGTTTTTTTGTTGTTCTGCTACTGCTGCAGGATTAATCTGCACAACAAGTTGCAAGTTGGAAGTGTGTTCCATCCTGCTCAGTCTGCATCAGGTGGTTACAGAGTCTCTGCAGTATCAGGCAGTGTCAGTGGGTCAGGGTTTTTCAAAGTTAAAGTGGGGACACACATTTTGTATTTTCAGAATGTGCTTCGGTGGTAAAAGCAGTTTAAGTCCATTGTCTGAATTCCCATGTGTTGTCTGCAAGAGACAAAATCCTGCTCCAGACTTTTATTTGGGTAAATCTACAACATCCCAGTTAGTGAGATGCACCAGACGTCCCTTAATCTTGCAGCGTTAAGTTCATGTTGTTGTTGTTTTGTTTTTTTGCTTTGTTTTTGTGCAAAAATATTTGTGTGCTCAGCATTTTACAATCATTGGTTTAATCCCAGAACACAACCATGCAGATGGATCAATCCATGCAGTCATAAGCAGCATAATGCAGCTTTGAGGCCGCAGGGATCATTTCTGTGCGGCCTCCATCACCACACAGAGTTGTGATTTCACTCTCCATCGCCACCAGCTGAAGGAGGGGAGAGGTGAGAGGTGATGGGATTAACGGGTCATTCTCTGGGCACCTTTTAGACAACATCAACGTCAGCCTGCTGCACCGTCCATACTGACTCACCCCAGCCATGCGTAACGCTGGCAGCTCAGCCCGGAACGCTGTAATGTAATGAAAGCTCGCCTTTGCCAGAGGAATGAAACACACACAGTCTTTAACCTTTAAAGGACCACACCAGTGGTTTTCAGTCCGGAATTCCACCTACTGCGAATAACCCACACTTTACATCACAGCTAACCACTTTGGAAACGATATAGACTCTGAGAAAGAGATGCAATTGTATAAAACATGTGATAAAACCTGTGCTGCATCGCCTTACCAGGCAGAGATATGTTTTTAAAGCCGTACCCATCCCATCAGGCACCAGACATTAATGTAACATTAGAAAGATGTTTGACTCCAGCAACACTAACACCAGACAGAGGTTCAAAAATATATATATATATATTGACATCAAAACCCAAAGTTAGCTTACTGACACTGTAGCCTGTGGAAAATACCTCAGTAAATACTTCAGCCCTTTTTAGAAAATGGGTCCTACTGTTCCTGGTCCCATACAAAGGGGGAACATATAGGACCCTGGGAACTAGAGAGGACCCCCTGTGATTGGCTAGTTACTGTGATTGGCTAGTTACTGTGATTGGCTACTGCGGTTAGCTACTTACTGTGATTGGCTAGTTACTGTAATTGGCTACTGTGATTGGCTAGTACCAGTACTGTAATTTAATTTAGTGTATTTTTACTGTATTTTATTTACAGTACCATTACTGTAATTTCATGTACCATACTGTAATTTAGTTTACAGTACTAGTACTGTAATTGAATTTACATATTTTTTTACTGTAATTTTATTTACAGTACCATTACTGTAATTTGGCTTACAGTACCATTACTGTAATTTGGCTTACAGTACTTGTACTGTAATTTTATGTAGGTACCATTGCTGTAATTTAGTTTACAGAACTAATACTGAAATTTAATTTACTGTATTTTTACTGTATTTTATTTACAGTACCATTACTGTAGCCAATCACATTACTAGGACTGGCTACTATGATTGGCTAGTTACTGTGATTGGCTACTGTGATTAGCTGTGAGTGATGGGGAGCATACCTATGTTCCCCGGGTCCTATATGTTCCCTGTTTTTCCCAAAAAGGGTCCTACTGTATGTTCCCTGGTCACAATACATAATGGGGAACATAGGACTCTCTCTATCTATCTGGCCTGTCTAGCCTCTACCTGGTCTTTTTACTAAACTTCACCAACTCCTTTCTTCATCGCCTAAACCAACCAATGGGACAATTCCACTTCTCACTCAAAAATAGGCAAAAATCTGCAAATCTGCAGTCACAACTCCACTTCCAGGTATGGGACCAAAAATTGCATGTTCCCCGGGTCCTCTTGGGGAAAAGCGGGGAACATAGGACCCTTTTTTAACCGGTCACATACAAAGCCGGGAACATAGGACCCGGGGGACATACTGTAGGGATGACCCCACGTTAGTAGCAAAAACATGGGCCATAGCTCCTCAAGGTTAAGACAGTTCAGCCGTCTAAACAGTAAATTACTTTCTATTTTCAAACGACACTGATACTCTCCTTTTCAAGACAGAATATTAATTACAGTTCATAAAAATAAAAATATCACCATCAACAGGAGTACGACATGGGCTGGTGTGTAACTTTCTTTGTTTGATGCTGTATCAGATTTTAAAAGATGTAAGGACGGTGAAGATTACAACAATCGTCACTATCAGCTGCTCTTTACGAATGCCTCCAGCCAATCAGCATCAAGGCCGGTTACCTGAAACTGAGGTCAGCCAAGGTCACACGGCGAAGAGCTGCAGCCAAAATATACCAGTTTTGGCAGGTCACCAGCTGAATGCAGACACTGCTGGTAAATCAATTACAAGCACTGATGTGTACTATGATGTGGAGGGAGCGAGGACGCCCGGCGTGAGTTTATGACAGTTTGTAGGGATTAATTTAAGTTTATAGGCGTCCTTTAAAGGCTGACCTCAATGACGAGTGCTTAACACATGCAGGACATAACAAGAAATGTCACATGGTGTATTTCTGGACTCTAGTCCCTGGAGGGAACCGAGGAGGGGATGGTTTTGATTCTTCAGCTTCTACACATTTCACAACCCACACACAAGCGCACACGTAAACAGCCTGACACTGACACACACGCAGATGTACGTACACACGCAGGAGCTATAGGCTTATCTGGGGCCGCAATTTCCCTCCGCGCTGATGTAAAATTATAGTGCGTGGAAATGCCACAGGGCCGTGGGACAGACAGTGGCGCTTTTTGTTGTCCCCACCCTGAATGACAAGTAGGACCACAGAGATGCCAGCCAACCGTATAGACAGAGGACAGAAGACAGAGGACAGAGGACAGAGTTACTTGTAGTTTGATTTAATGGTGCTTCATACTTTTATGTCACTAATTTTCAGATGTAAATTTTGCTTTTTACTCCACTAAATCCTTTCAACACCTACTGAAACTGACTAATTTGGCTTTTAATAGTTTAGAAATTAACAATGAGGATATAAAAACTTTATGTAAAGACCACATAGGCTTAGTCCTAACTGCAGTGGGCCAGGTTCGGATCTGACTCCCAGCTCTTTGCTGTCACCCCCCTCCTCTCCACACCCCTGATTTTTCTGTCACTCTCATACTGTCCTATAATAATAATAATAAAGTAATAAAAAGCCCAGAAAAAGCAATATTAAAAAAGATATATGTGTTTTAAGAATCAAAAACCATCTTAGTGTTGTTTTACATCTGAAAGACACACCAGCACTGCATCATCCATCCATCCATTGTCTATTGTATACCCATGCAGGGTCATGGGGGGCTGGGGTTCTCGACAGGTCACTGGCTCCCAATATTTGCTACACGTTTTCCACCACGTCTCTACCCTACACCCTAATATTCTCTTCCCAGCTGCCCCCTCCCGGCTTTTACCCTTTCATCCTCTGTTCAGCTCCACGTGTCCAGCAGCCTTTCTACTGTCAGGGACATGCAGGCAGGACATATCTATGGACCTTCAATTAATGGACTATTGTATCTTTGAAGATATGAGGTATTGTTATACAGTATTTAACCCATCCAAAGAGGATATGACATACGGAAGGGAGAGGGCTTTATGATGCATAATATCAACACTTATCGGGAAGGTTTTAGATCTGGTAGCAGATGTACGGTCAGGATGTCCTGTGTGAAGCAGAGGCCCTTGATGTAGAGGATAGTTAGGTTGATGAAGAGGATCCTCGATGGATCCTGGATTCAGTTTTGAGGATTTTTCCTCTTTGAAAGAAAGAAAGGAAGAGTCTGTCATCACCAGAGAAATGACAGCATTGTCCCGCATGCAAAACTTTAAACAAAACTCTGTTTACACTTTCATCTCAGCCTCTTGTGCTCATACAAATGATGACAAACAAACTCTGAGATCAGGATCAGAGACGGGCCACAAACCACAAACTGTGACCACGGCTCCTGTGCTGGGTCAAACCATCGGTCAGTGGTTCTTACTGTAAAACCACCGCCGTGATCCCGGTCTGCATTCAGACTCTAGTCACTCTCTAGAAGGAGGCGGCCGTGGTGCTGCCAGGTCTGAGGGCTCTGGCGGTAAAACAGGTGAGGTCCTGCGTTGGCCAATCACGGGTGCAGGTTCACATTCCTGGCTGATTACTAATGGACTAGTTCCACTGTGTATCTTGATTAAATTGTTGCCATTGTGATAAGTTTGACTGGATGTAAAATCCTGTCGGTGTTTCAGCGTCAGATAAACGGATCTGTGACTCAAACCGGCCTGATTGTGTTTCGCTATCGCACCAGTTCCTGAAACAACACACCTGCACCGACACGGCTCACATCACCAGTGGATGTATTGTCTCACTTTCCACTTTCTCTTCATTTAAACAGGCAGATGCTGTATTCATGGATCTATGTGTATATCTCATTACTGGCTTTAAGTACATATATTTAATCCACTGAAAGGACGACTGTTCTAAAAGCATTTATCATTCCTGCAGTGAAGTGATGTGTCTGTGTGTGTGTGTGTGTGTGTGTGTGTGTGTGTGTGTGTGTGTGTGTGTGTGTGTGTGTGTGTGTGTGTGTGTGTGTGTGTGTGTGTGTGTGTGTGTGCTGTCGAGTGTCTGATCGTGATGATCTTCGCTGCAGACGTCAGTTTGTTTCCCACCCATCCATCTGCTCCAGACCTGAATATAATCCAGATTAATGCACACGAATCCCCCCGACTCACACAATCCACACAATACCCACATGCCCACACATACACACACACACACACACACACACACACACTGAGGCACTCATTATATTGCAAAAACACACACAGGGACACACAATCACATTTGAGTGAACACACTGTATTTGAAATGCATTAACCATCACACACACTCGTGCTGCTACACACTCGTGTAATCTGGGTCAGTGTTTGGTAGATTTTTTTGGGGATTGGCACAGCCATTGTCTGGGTGACCCAGTGCCCATCGTCAGCATCAACAGCAGTGGTTTTCTGTGTTCGACGATGTGTGAGTGAGTGGATTAAATGAACAGGGATCAGAGATGAAATGAGGGGTGCCTTCTCTCCCTCTGTGTGTGCAGTGGCGTATTCAGGGAGTGGCCTTGGGTGCCCCTGAAATGTGATTGGCCACCCCAGGTGCCACCCCAAAATATAATGGACTATATGCCCAGTCAGATGCATTTTATACATTGTTTATACTGGCTTTTGTCAAGTAATTCTTTTCTCATTGAGGTTTTCTATCACAATTGTATGTTGCCACTCTTGTATTTTGTATTTTCTGTATTTCCCTGTCTAGTTTTTCTTGCAGTGTTAGTCATTTAAGTAGATATGGGTTTTGCAGACAAAATGGGTATGGCCAAAACCTGTGTGGGTGTGTGTTTATGTGTGCACGTGCTCACGCTTCATGCCACCCCACCATAAGTCAGTGCCCCACTTGGGCCACCCCTATCAGAAATGTCTGGTTACGCCCCTGTGTGTGTGTGTGTGTTTGGGTCTGACCTCCGAAGCCTGGTCTCATGGCGAAGTCGTGCTCCTCGATTCTCAGCAGTTGTTCACTTTTTATCAGCAGTGTTTTGGTGCTGTCCTGCCTCTTCAGTTTGTGGTCAATACGTCTGCAGGGACAACACAAACACAGACACACACAGAAAGACATTGAGTAATTGATCGGCTTATTGAGGTTTTAATTGCAGGGGTTAATTATAGAAAACACAACTGGTGGTTCTCCCTCGCTCTCTCTGTCTCTCTCTCTCTGTCTCTCCCTCCTTCTGCCAAACACACATAACCTTAATCAAAGGCGTGGCACAGCTCCACGAACAAACAAACACACGCGCGTGTACACGTGTGCACATGTTCCCCCGTCACACACAAAGTGTATTATTGTGCTCCATAACAAACCTCGGCTGCAGAACAAATAAAACCGGATCCTGGGAACGTGTTGCTCCAATTTACAGTACACTACATTTCCCATGAGTCCTCTGTCTCTCAACCTTTATGTTAAATTTAGACTGGATGACAGACTACTAGACATTACTAGCTGTCATTCTCTCTCTAAACTAAGTGAACAGTTTCCGTAAATAACAACAGATGTATGAATTTATTTTGCTTATTATTATATTTTCTCTTCCTGTAAAACATGAAAAATCACAACTTATACCAAACTGAACCTCCTTTTTACTTTGTGTAACAGTTTCATGTGACAAAGTGAGGCCACGGTGCTGTAGAAGGTCATCTTAATTCTAATTTAAAGATTTATTTTGTGATCCTGATCCTATAAATCTGCCTCCAGGCTCCACCTACGTTAGATGCATTCTGGACCAACTGGACATTCAAAATTCAAAACCTTTACAGAGGCTCCACAAACAAAAAAACACTCATGCACACACATGGTTTTCCTTTCCTGTTTTTAGGTTAAAGCTGAATGTTTCTTTAGGCAAAGACAAACTAGTCTGGGGAATGAACGGATGAATGAAATCTGAAATTGTATGATTTTTACATAGCATCTGGTGGGTGGGGTTGTTACTAGGGAATTAGGACGTCTTAGTCCTTTTGAGCTGTTGTCATTCCATCATGTGACCTAAGTGTGGATGTCTGCTGACATATAAGCCGTGGAGGAATATACAATATTTCCCTCTGTGTAATATGATAGAAGAAAAAAGCGGTGAGAAAAGATTCTCCAGTATAAGGAGCCTACAGTACCTCAAATTTGTTCTAAGATACAAATGGTTTCTATATCAGATGTAAATGCAGCTAACTCTGCCAAATGATAAGATCATTATATGTAGGTTAAATGCTTTGAAAGACAAAATAAGGATTCTTTAAGGAAAATACTCCAGAATAAAGCTTCAGGATCAGATATACCCCCGAGTCTGTCTGCAGGAAAAGCAGCAAAACAAGCCAAGAAATGCCAAGTACGCAGTGGTTGTCAACAGTGTGTTTGAGTGATGTTGTCCTCGGACAACATTAAACAAACAGTCTAAAGTTAAATAAACTGTAAACTGCTGTGTGTATGTCTGACATTCAACCAGGGAAACCCCAACCAGACGACTTCCAGGATGCAGAAGGTGTAATTACAGCCTGAGCACGGCTGGCTCGCTGCACCGATACGCTGCACTGTGTGTGTGTGTGTATGTGTGTGTGTGTGTTGGGAAGGCGGGTAACACACACAGTTCACAGGTGAGCATGCAGTGGTAAAAGCGATAAAAGCTGCTGGATGAAAAGCCTTTTTGAAAGTCATGCACCTTAACAGAGACACACCCACCTGTCCAGTCACACACACACACACACACACACACACACACACACACGCACACACACACACACTTCTCTGTTCCTCTGTTATCATGAGGTCACAAATTTTGATTGAGCCAAATCCCATTTTTCTATAATCCATTCAATTAAACTCGGATCACAAACACGACAATAGACAAACAAACCAGACTTATCCCTCGTCTGAACTGAACTCAGAGCCAGTCCTAACCTGATCCCAGACCAGAGCAAGTGGCAAAAATGAAAAGCAAGTTTATTTTTAGACATCAATCAAATCGTTGCACTGTTTGGAGAAACTGGTCCTAAAAAGACAGAAAAGTTAGATACACAGAGAGAGAGAGTAATAAGATCGGTTTCTTGAGAATAAAATGTTTTAGGTGTTGTGTTCATGTTCAACTTGGATTTTCTGGTTTCCCCCCTTTTACAGTAAGTGGAGTGTTTAATCCAGCCGCAGCTAGGGCCTTCCTCAGTTTACACCTCTAGAAGGTTTAATCCACCACACATACACACACACGCACACACACACTCTTTATAACCTCTCAGAAAACCTGAGATCAGGCACGATAGATGAGGACAGCTGTTGGCAGCAGCATTCAACCAAAACCACAGCTGTAACACGATACCACACACACACACACACACACATACACGTAAGCATCAGTAAAAGTACAGTAACCGTTTTAAATGTTATAAATGCTGTGGAAACAGAAGGAGCTCCATAATTCAGTGTGTCTCTGTGTCTCTACCATTAATGTTGAAATATTCCTTTGAACAAACCATTTTCAGTGTGATCAGTTGTGTCACTGTCGTTTCTGCACAACACCTGTTACAACACTGAGCTGTGACATTACGCAGTGGACCAAGGTTAAACTGTAATACACTGTTATCTGTTATCTGTTGCCACACGCACTGACATTAATTACAGAGCAGTAAAACCAGATATTTATTGCCTGGAATGACTGAGTTTACAGTGAGTGGGTTATACTGTATGTTAATAATCATTACAGCATGTGTTTCAAAAGCTTCATTGTCCTCAACAATGTGGTTTATTTTACTATTTTTTATGTAGAAAGTTGGGTCCAATTTTACTATTTGTATAATCAAAACCTATTCTCCTAAACGCATCCACATTTTGTGTGTCTTATAATTGTTATAGTCTCAACTCTAATCCTGAAGCAAAATTACCACAAATACATAAAATTGTTAAAATTTAATTATATTATGTAATGAGGGAAAGGAGGAGCAACATAATGTGGTCCAGTTTCCTTTTGTGTGCTGTTATCAGCCGCTCCAATAAGTTTCAGTTGACCTTGGAAGAAGTGGAAACTGAGAGCCTGAATCATCATTATTAAATCCACATGTTTCCACATGTTGCATTATTCATGGGTTGATCAGGAACAGCTGAAACGCTGAGCGTTGTGGCTACGGGGGCTGGTGGTCGGTCACATGTATCACTTGCTAACTGGCTTCTATGATTCCCAGCCAAACTTACACTTTCTCCAGCATCATGTGTTTCCAGATTTGATCAAATCACGGCTCTCCTCTGATTGAAATGCAAGAAATCACGGGATTTAATGATTGAAGTCATAAATTAGCGAGTAATGCTACGCATCCTGAACGTGGAGCTCAGAGTTAGACAGAGGTACATTGAAGTCACTTTTTCTTTTTTTACCTAAAACATGTGAGTGTGTCTGTATCTGACTGTATCTCCTTTCAGTGTTACAGAAGATGCTTGAAAAAGCATTTAACTGCTGCTGTGTACACTGCTGTGTAATGTTGTCCAGGTCGTATTTGTCTATGTACCTATAGTGATGTGTACTATTATCTACAGTAGAATACTATTACGTATTATCGCTCAGGGGTTGACACAGTAAAACAAATCCCCTACACACACGCACTCACACACACTCAGATGTGTATTAAAATGGGTATTATCATTTTTGTTGATTATAATTGTTGTTATCAAACAATTTTGTTATTAGTTTGCCATCACTAGTGCTACTGTCTGGTTTTCTGTCTCTCCCTGCACTATCCACCTTTTTCTGTCAAAAACGTAAGCCGGTTTTGCTCTTCCGGTGGAATTTTATGTTTACGTTTCCATGGTTTCGGTAGTCGCGGTAAATGCATGGATTTTTTTTTTTCAATGAAAATCTGTAAAACGCATGGATCATCACACCAGCTTTTAACAATGGATATCACACAAACTGACATCTGTGTTAAAATGACAACGACTGAAAACCATGGAAACGGAAACGTATAATTCCATCAGAAATGCAAAACCGGCTTCCGGTTTTGACCATAGATGACATTCGGAAACTTGTGGATATAGGCTATTACTACGGAAGAGGGCCACTGTAAAAAAGCGAGTTCTGACTTTTTTCTCAGAATTCTGAGTTTAAAGTCATAATTCTGAGAAAAAAGTCAGAACTCACTTTTTTTTTTTTTTTGGCCCTAACCCTCTTCCGTATATTACTCATCTTTGTCATCATCTGTATATTCTTAAACCGAGCTAAATGAATAAATTAAACTAATAATTCACGTTGGACTAAAACTTTGAGAAGATTAAACTCCACATTCACAAAGACAACACCTTCTGTCAGAAGGAGCAACTCTGATGAAGCCAAACACTCTGCCTCCACACTCCGAGATTCCCCCTCAGGTTCAGCTCTAATGTTGTAGTTGCACTAAACTGAAGCTGTATTCATTCAGTCTTTCCAGCAGAGGCTCCAGGAAAAGTTTGGCTGCTGCTCTTTCTCTACTAAACAAATAAAACCTGTCTGAGGAGCAACCTCTGGCTAAAAGTGGGAATATTTTCAACCTGGCTTGGTTGGTGCTCTGCTGAGGGAGTTGTGAAGTGAAGTGAAGAGAGCATTTTCCTCTGCAGGGAAAATACTACTGTGAAATAACTTTATCTGGAACTGGAAGTTGCTCAGTGTCACATCACAGTCATTGTGTTATTGTTCAGCAGAAGTAAAGTGTTCTTCAGAAAGGTTTTTATATGAAAAAGGAAGTGAGAGAGATGGCAGATGGCACTGTGGGAACTATTCTGAGTGACGTGTTTATAGCAGCTGTCTGTGACCCGTCAGGCTGAGGTCGTGCTGAGCTGCACACAAACTTTGAGCTGCTCATGAGTTTCATTCTGTGAAAGAGACAGAAGCTGGTTCAACACCAACTGACTCACATATGAAGATCTGGTGTTCAGATGCTGCAGCTGAGGTGAATCACTGAGGACTGTTACTGTACAAAGAATTATGTTGTGAATGACTGGACCTAGTTTCACAAGCAACATTTTACAGTTAGACTGCCCTCATAAGGGTTGATAAATGATCAATAATTAGGTTATTAATTTTGTTGCCAAAAGTTATAATGTAAATCTTAAATAAACATGCAGGCTCACTATTTGGCGAGATCAAGTCCATGCTTAGGACTCATTTATCTAATAGATGAGTTATTACCAGTAACTGGCAAATGTATTGTTATTGTAAAGTGAAAGACCACTATGAACAATTAATATGTGACTATTTATAACTGGAAAAAGTAGCAATCAAAAGGGCCCTGTTGCCAAATGTGTTATAACAGCTCAGCTTTTTAATTACTTATAGTGTAAACAAGCTCAGTAATAAACTAATTGTACACCGTATCATCAATCAAGTGGTACTATTTCATCCAATAGATGTTGAGACCTTTCACGTAAAGCCACACATGTCAGCCTCGTGGCGAGGCTACATGACGTGTCAGAGGATCATCAAGGTCGCCAGGGCTCCGCACGAAGGCTGCATCAAATCCATGTTGGGATATTGTCCTGGAAAAAGTGGAGCATTGAGCCTCATGGGGGATCTCCACAGTCATCAGGATGGGTTTGTGCCAGTCCATCAAGTTAATGTTTTGATATTTCACTAATTATGTGGAAACAAATTTGACCTGCTGGTTAAAAGAAAGAAGCCAAAGGACTGCCAAAGTGAAGGGTTAATCCTTCCTCTGGGTACCACATGGATTATCTGTGCAAAATTTCATGGAAATCCATCGGACAATTGCTGACGTATTTGAGTTTGTGCTAAAATGGTGTTAGCGCGCCTCGCTATTCCTCTGAGTTTTGCTCGACCAGCATCGATGTGATTAGATTTAGCATAATTTAACACTTTGGTTTCAGAGCAAATACCTTTAAAAAACTGATTTTCCCATCAGCCCCAGCTGTCTCGGGTGTCAGAACATCAGGAAGATGTTGACTTGGCTTTGGATAAATCTATTAGAAAATGGCAATAAGGAATTAAAACCTTACGTTAGCTAATTGACATGTGACGTTTACTAGATGTTGGTTTTTGATCATGACCAGAATGTTTGCATATTGCATATTTCATATTTAAGAGACCCAGAGGAGTTTGCTTTTGGTTATATAAGAGTCTCATAATAATGTGGATGAATCTACATTACCCACACTTGTTAATGGATCAATTTTAGTTAAATATATCGTTTTGTCTTTATAGTTATTTTGATATTACTATTTAGTGGTCAACTCGCCCAGCATTTCCTGTTCCTGGTTTCCCGGATGCTGCCCGGCGGGTCATGGGAATAACGCCGCCGGATCGCTAGTTGGCATCGTTTATGGTCGGAACTACAACGGTATCTGATTGTCTCCGAACCTCCGACTTTCATTTTTGATAATGAAAACATTCTTGGCAAATGCTTTTGCTTTTCGTCGGTTTTGCGCTGGTCCAAGAATTTCACCATATGCGCGGAGGCTCATGGGAAATGTAGTGTGAAACCACTTTGCTTTCCGAAACTCCTTGTAGTCCCTTTAACATAGCTATGATATATGGATTTAAAACCAAAGTGGCCTGTTGTCAGTAATGTGAATCAAATTAACATTTTTTCGCAACAGATTTTGCAACCACAGACTGTAAATAAAAACAAATCTCATTAGACAAGCCTATTTAACATCACCCATTAGTATGTGGAGATGGTTTTGGAGCTTGGAGTGGGCTGCTCCACAGTCGCCATCTTGGCAGCACCTACCTCCTAGCTAAACAAGGAAAACCTGCACTGGACAGCCTGGCACTCAGAGCGACTTAGTCCTCAATTAGGTAACACATAATTTAAACAAATCCCTGTGCCAGGCTGTTTGTTTCTGCTGTGAAGTTATTTAAACATGCTGGACCCAGTCTCACGCAGCCATTTGAAGAAGGCCAGTTTCCAGAGTCCAGACGTGTTGGTGCCTGCTGGGTTGGTTAAGTGCTAATCCTGTTAGCAGGCGAACACATTAAACAAGATTCTGATCATATATGACTAAATAAAGGCTGCAGGTGTTTCTTTTTCGCCTGCATGTTGAAATAATTGTTGGCGATACACTTAGTCCGTACAGCGTTCCACATGATAACCCGTTAATGTCGTGTTTGCAGCTTGTTTTGCTGCCCCCAAGTGGCCAAAAAGTCTGTTAATGAAGGTTTAAGAGGCACAAACTTTACCTCTGCTGTGAGAAAGATGCTTCCAGTCGTCTGCTCTATTCACTCAGAGGTTTTTTGCATAAAAACACTAAACTGTGACAGTCTGTTTAAGTGTGTGTTTGTGCATCTCACCCTCCAAACTTGAACTTGCTGTTCTCGCCGATGAAGACCTCCTTGTGCTTCCTGCGTCCAGAGCTGCGACCACCGGTCACCGTGGCGACGAGGCTGGCCGTGGCCAGGGCCATGCAGGTCAGCACGTCCACCCTCATGGTTCACAGGTTCCCCTGCCACAGCAGACAGGACGGCAGCATCCCTCCTCCGCTGCTGCACCTCCACCTCCAGGTCTCTGCAGTCCAGACCGTCCAGACCGTCCAGGCCGTCCTGTCCTGCTGACTAACGCTGCTGGTCGTGGTCGGACATCCCACAGCAGCTGGAGGTTTCCTCAGCCAGAGAGCTCTGAGACCAAACACATGAGCTTATAGACATGCACATACGTTAAAATTCAGCAGCTGTTTGTGCAGCTCCTGCTGAGCATCCCAGCTGCAGTGATGTTTGTCTTCTGCTCTCCCTCCTCTTCATTCATTCACTCCTCCTCTCTCTCTCTCTCTCTCTCTCTCTCTCCCACAGTCTGTCTCTGGCTGTTTTATCTGTCGTTTTGTGGATCTTTCAATCTCTGATTAAAATCGATATGAATCTATTCCTCGCAGCGATAGAGGAATGACACTAATTCCCCCATAATCCTCTTATCTACAGCCACAGCAATCTTTCACTAACCTACAAACAGTCACACACACACACACACACGTACACACACCCATCAGTAATCAGGATTTTCTTTAGCGGGACAATGAAAAAACAGGCACCTGGTGTGATTATATGAGGAAGCGCACACCTGTGTATGTGTGTGTGTAGACAGAGACGGAGGGAGGGAGGTGTGCGCGCGAGAAAATGAATCACAGTGTTGGAAGCAGCTCAAACAACAACAGGTTGTTAAGATCAGCTGGTGTTTAATCCGAGCTGGAGTGGAGCAAACTGCATCTAATCCATCCGCATCAAGGGCCTTCCTCAGTTTACACCTCTAAAATATAATCCACCACACACACACACACACAAAGTAACACTGCAATAAAATCAATTTCTTGTGAATAAAATGTTTAGTGGATTTTTTTGGGCAGTTGAGGAGTTTCCCAGCTTTTGCAGCTCTAAATTGTGAAATTAAGTGTTTTCTCTTGAGATGACTCATCACTCTCACTCACCCTCAACAGCTTTTTAATCATTTTACAATTTAAGATCACATGAGACCAAACCTCGGTCGGCTGAGATCACCACAAAGTGAGAAAACAAAATACTAAACACAAGCCACAATGAAATTGCACTGTGTAGTACACCAGAGTTAATCCACTGGAACATGAGCTGGTTTGAATATAAGAGAATGAAAAAAAAAAAGGTGTTGCTTGTTCTCTTTTTACTTGAGAACGAGACACCATTAGTTCATTGTGGTTTTATCAAGTGTTGATTTATGGGCTGTTTGTTGCCTCTATGTGATATCAGGTCATCAGAACATACTGACCAGCTGCATGTCTGAAGCGCCTGCAGTGTGGCTGACTGGACGTCCCAGCACAGGGTGGTGAGGACAGAAGAGAAGATCGTTGGGACTTCACTTCTTCATATAAGGGATGTTGCACGAAAATACTGTCTGACTAATGCCCAGAATATCAGCAGAACCCACACACGCACTCCTGTCATGGACTGTTCTCCTTGCTGCCCTCTGGGAAAAGGTTCAACAGCATCAGTTGCAAAACAGCTTCTTCCTCCAAGTCTAATGGCTCACCTCCCCCCACAATAATTATGTACAATTATATTGAACTTTAAAGGTGCAATACAATATGTGCATTCTTACCAGACTGAACTACACTCCCTGCTGCTAAGCAATTACATCTATAAGCCATTTTAATGTGTAATACATGTATACATTATTTTTAATCTTAAAGGGATAGTTCAATATTTTGGCAAATTGGCCCATTGCCTATAGTTTTAGCAGTAGGTTCGTTACCTTTAATTGTCAGTGCAAGCTATTTTTAGAACGGCAGAGCAGAGCCGCGAGCTGCTCAGAGCTACGCTACAGAGGTTCATGGGATTTCTTGGTTTCCCTCATCAGACTAATCAAATACACAATCCAACAACTCCGAAACGCTCTCATGGACAAGTTGTGACCTGCACATTCACCACGCTATGAGATAATAATAGAACGTTACGAGACAGAGTTGTTGTCAAGGTAAATTCATGCAAAACTGCTGATCCGTGTTCCCGTTGGGGTCACAACTTGTCCAGTATTAGTATTAGTATTTGCAACATAATTTTGATCTGTATGGTGTACAATCTGAATAACTACAGTATAAAGTGTGATGAGAAGATAAAGGAATGAAGTATTGCAACTAATCGTACTCTTACACTGACATGAGTTTTTATTATTCTGTGGCTGAAACATTTTTCTGGCCCCGCCCACAGTGGGTCATTGCTCAGCTTTTGTACTGATGCTCTTACTGCTCCTATGGATAAATACAACTATTACATGAATGTTGTTACACTACACACACACCAGTGTTTTCAGTGTGTCTCCGAATCTGTCGGCCATTAAACGTTTCATTGCTCCAGGTTGAGAGTTTCTTGAAACACACTTGTTCACGGCGTCTCTGAAGTTTTTACTGCTGAGACGAACCGGGGAGAAAGTCTGTCAAACAGCCAAGACTCACAGCTGTCACAGAGGATGAGCTCGAGTGAAAAATGTCAGAGAAAATGATGAGAGAGAGTGACAAGCTGCACAAACACGGGTTTTACATGCCACCATAATATGTCATGTTTCATTGACATGAGAGCAGAGGTCTACAGGAATGTGACGAGGACTCCACTTCTACCAGGATTAACAGCAGCTCTGGGAAAACTTCCCAACTGGAGGGGCGGGAAACTTTTTCCACATCCTCAAAGTCTTTTACTGTGGAACAGATGTTGGAGCAATGAGGGTTGTCATGGCGTCGGGGTCGTTCCATATCTGGGTCAATTCACTAAAAAGCTCAGGTGCAGTCAGGACTTAAGAGCCTTTATCTTTGTATCGGTCTAAACTCATTTGCATTTATCAAATTACAGCAGAGCAGATGAATGTGGGAGTTTTCATGACTTTTCAAGTTTCTGCTTGTTTTTACAGCGCATAATTAACTCTGAGTTATCACTTCCTTATCGTGCTTGCAGTGACATCACAGCAAGAGCAAAACAAATCATCATGTTTGCTCATTTGAATGTTGTCTTATCAGAGATTACCCTAATTAAGCGATAAAAAGGTGAAGCGTGGGGGCAACACTGCCTCTTCCAGCTGCTGAATAGTCTGGTTACTCCAGGTGTGGGTGTGTGGAAGTCAGCGCATCAGGGTTTCCCTCTAACACAGAAAGATGTGGTCATCAAAACTTCCCCAAATCAAATTAAAGTTCACGATGACTCGAAAGGAAACAAAAAGCAATCGGTGATAAAATGTCATATGGCAGCGTTTGTCTTTGTCGATCTTCTACGCGTGAGCTCACTCCCCAAAGACAATAAGGAAAATCAAAGCAGAGTGTTGCACTCCGTGTGTGTGTGTGTGTAAGAGTGTGTGCATCTAGTGTGAGCAGGTGTTTCACAGCTTCTCTGTGGCCTGTTTGACACATAGCACATGGGACACAGCATGCACTAAAACAGCCCCTCGCCCTGAAAGAACACCCCACTGACATTTGCCGCTGCGGTGGAGGAAACACCGACTCGCACCGGGGGTCATGTATGTGTCTCTGTTTGTGTGTGTGTATGTGTGTGTGTGTGTGTGCATTTATGACTCTGCTAATCACATCCTAACCCCGCCCCGTTCAGAGGGTGTGTGTATGTGACCCTCCCCTTCGGTGCCCTGCGTATGGTGAAATGTGTGTGTGAGAGAGAGAGAGAGAGAGAGAGAGAGAGAGGGGCAGAGGGAGAGTGTGTGTATGTGTGCTGCCTATTCTCTAAATAACCTGTTGATCCAGTCAGGCTCACACTCAGTCTCAGGAGGCAGCAGACTTGGCTTCACTTCTTCCTCTTTCTCCTGGATTTCATCTGATCCAGAGCTTCAGCTGAATCAAGGTAACTTGTGTGTGTATTCGTGTGTGTGCATTTCCTCGGGGTTCACAGGAAATCTGGAGCACATGGCAGTGGTTTTGGTTGCTCTACATAAAAGCTTCATTTTGTAGTAATCAAGAGGTTTTTACTGCTGATGTCCAGGATCCTCGGTGAGTCTCTGTGAGTTTGTGTAGTTTATTCATACAGAGCTTTTCTACAGGATGCTAACATCACCACTTCTTTTAAATAATAATGTCAGTGATGAATAATAACATTGAATTATTACTGTAAGTTAAGGATACAACATTTTTTCCATGCTAGCAAGAGCAACCAAAGTAAACTCATTGATCACCTTTAAAAGAGAAGAAGATCTGAACTGCACAGAAACTTCTAGACCTAACCAGCTGCTTAAACACAAATGTCAAAAGATAATTATAACACATTTTGTTTACATAGCGCTTGTCAAAACACACTTAATGTACAAAGTGCTTCACAAGATGAGGTAGACTTCTGGGGGATGAAAACTAATGGAGTCTGTGATGAGGGGGGGGGGCTGCTGTTCTGGGATCAGCTGTGAGTTCATCTGAGGTCGAAGAGTCAGAGGGTTTTATCATGATATCACATCAGACATCAGTTTGGTTAATGTTGATGATGATGAGGATGAAGACTCAGCTGTTTACAATGTGTCTGGAGTTCTGTACATAAACACATTTTATCAGAAAGTAATAGCACCTATATGTACAGTATAATGACTGAATAGTTTATTCCAGTTATAAATGAAGAGTGTGTGTTTTGGAAGCAGCAGAGTGTGTGTGTGTGTGTGTGTGTGTGTGTGTGTGTGTGTGTGTGTGTGTGTGTGTGTGTGTGTGTGTGTGTGTGTGTGTGTGCGTGTGTGTGTGTGTGTGTGAGTGTGTGTGTCTGCACAGTTTCATTGATCCATTCTCACTGTGTGAATGTGAATGTGAAGCTCAGTGAGGTGAAGATGAGCTGTGAGATCAGCTGAGGTCAGAGAGTTGTCGTCAGATGTCAGGACTAGTTACTGTTTGTCTGTGAGGCTCCTGTTGGTTTATTATATTCATATGGTTTTGTAAGGACAATGATTCAATGATTGATTATTGCTCTTTTATTGTACAGTAAGTCTTGAATTTTGTTGAACATAGCCTCCACTTCTGTGTATACTGGAGTGAATGTGACCTGAGGTCAGCCAGTTACTGTTTGTGTCTAATAAAAGTTAATATCTAATAAAAAGTGGTACTGACACAGAAGAAGATCAATACACTGCTGTGTGTTTCAGAAGCTGGAGTGTGCGTGTTAATGTGCTGAATCATTTTAAAATAAAAAACACTTTTTATTCCAAACCTCTGGGATTAATAAGGTAAAAGATATAGTTGGCATGGCATTAATAGAAACAGAATATAAAGAAGAATTAATGATACATTTTAATTGAGTGTTTTTGGAGTCGGCAGCTGAGCTCAGAGTTGTTATTACTCTATTAGAAATACGCGTCATTAACTTAGAACAATATAATGAGTCCTGTACAAATCTGGATTACTTTTTCTTGGATCATTTTTATTCTGTTCTTTCTGACATGAAACCTGTTGCGTGTTAGTGTAAAAAACATTGATTATAGCTGTGAGGTAATGCACTTTTGCCACGGCAACTGAGAAAAATTCCTGATGGTTCACAGTGTCTGTCCTGATGTGGCTCCACATCACAGAGCGAGGAAGCGCTCCCTCTCCATGTAAAGTCAACTCATTCAGTATTAGAATATGTGCAAATACAAGTGCACAGGCAGATTTGCCTGCTGTGTTTGCAGTAACATGCTGAAAAGGTTTGTCTCTTGCTGAGAAGAACAAGTTCTGACCAGGAAGAAACGGACGTCTGCCAGCTCTCAGTAACAAAAAGACAAAAGACAAAAGACAAAAGCCATTAGTCATCACTCAACCGTCGCAGCTCTTGAGCTCAGTTACCGAGCGGGAAGATTTGGCATCAATCCAGCCAATGACCTGTTCATCAGCCAACAGGAAGGCATCAGAAGTAAATATGAGCTGATGTGCTTGTGCCGTCTCTATAAGGTGATTGTCCTCGGTTCTAATGCAGGAAGGACTCAACATAAACACATCCAGACTGTGACAATGACACTGGCCTCAGCTGCACCCGGCGCACGCTCTAAAACATCCTCAGCCTCCTCATCATGACACTTCAAAAGGTTTTCTAGGAAACTTCCCTCACCGTTAAATCTAGGTGAGCGAGGGCGAGTGTTTATCAGCCGCAGGAATCCTCCTCCTCTTTGAAGTGAAGCACCCAGTTCACCTGTCTTTGTTTTTGGAGCGTGACGATAGTGTCAAGATAAGGCGAGGGCTTTTTATTGTGCGTGAACAACAGATGCTTCCTCTTCCTTTTCATTTATGGAGTCCACACACGAGAGATAAAAGGAAAGGAGGAGAAGATGAAGAAGTGATGGAGGAGGAGAGAGAGAGAGAGAGACAGTCGTTGGTGTTCAGAAGTTGTGGAGGATGAAAGGCTGCGTGGCTCCGGCTGCAAATCCAGCTTTTATTTTGAAATGTTGATGACAAGGAAGGTTTGAGACTGAAGGCAGGAAAATCCTCCGCACTCATCAAAGGATCAAACCTGAAGTCTGCTCAGAAAGCTGCGCATGTTCCGTCACGTCACTCTTTCACCTTCATGTGTCCATATCAACAGGAATGTGTCTCTAATCATGCTTTTTCTTTTCCTTTTTTCCCCCTGTATCTGTGTGTGTGTGTGTGTGTGTGTGTGTGTGTGCAGAACCACCCAGTGAGATCCAAAGAAAAACCTGCCACAGGGGAAAAAAACAGAAAAAAAAACCCAGACTGGAACGTCTAAGCTGAGATCGCCAGGGTGGAAGCAGTATGGACTGAAGGCCCTGGCTGCATCATCGACGTGTGTGTGTGTGTTTGTGTGTGCATGTGTGCGTGTGTTTTAAATGCGTCTAGCTGAAAGGAAATCATGTCAGCGATACATACCTGGGTCTGTTTCCTCCTCTGGATCGGCTTCACCACGCAGGACAAAACCCCAGGTAGGACACAAACGCCTCATTGTCCGGCAGGGAAACGCAGACCGGAGGGTTTCTCTGCAGAACCTGATACACAGAAATACAAAAAACAGTGACTCTTGAAGGTGTAACATTGTAAGATTAGGGATTTTTTTCACTCTGCAGAAGAGAAGGTTCTTAGATTACACAGACGACACGTCCACTTTCCCTCTAAATTAAATTCTGACGTCAGGATGGAAAAAATTGTGCGGGCGCAGCCAGTGACAGAGCAGCTAAAGTGAAGGGAAAACCTGGTCTGTTCTCACCCTCTCAGCTCTGACCATCATTCCTTTCATCTGAGATAATATCTGACTCAGCAACTTTATTAATAACATGTGCGGACGGAGAGCTCTCTAATTTGGCGGAGCTCGTTTGGAAGTGAAGTCCGTGCACATGTAGGATGAAGCAGGATTCAGGGTTTAGTGGAGACACATGGGTCTGTGGCGGGAGGGGCCTGTGAGCCAACAGTGAAATGTGCTGTGCAGCCCTGCACGTCAACACAGCTGATTCACCCGTCCTCCTCCACTTCCTGTCAGGATGGAGGTATGAGACAGATTTACTGTAATGATCGACTCAAAGGCCTTTTCCAGAGCTTTCACCTGCAGTACAGACTTCATCAGAGTTTGGTTCTGTTGCCATCCTTTAACAATGACAACATTTACATTGAAAGTTCACTGGAGGGGTGCTGTTTAGCTCTTATGCAGAGGCTGTAGTCCTTGCTGCAGCTGGCCAAGGTTTGAATCCCCTGGTGTGCCCTTTGCTGCATGTCATTCCCCCTCTCTCTACCTCCACATTTCCTGTCTATCTCTCCTGTTCTGTCAATTAGAGGCAAAAGCCCCAAAAATACTTTGAAAGAAAGAAAGAAAGAAAGAAAGAAAGAAAGAAAGAAAGAAAGAAAGAAAGAAAGAAAGAAAGAAAGAAAGAAAGAAAGAAAGAAAGAAAGAAAGAAAGAAAGAAAGAAAGAAAGAAAGAAAATTCACTGGAGTAAAACTATAAGACCTAATACTCAATATGCACAGATTCACATTATAAGATCATATAAATGATATGTACAGATGCATTTTAATACTGGGGCAGATTAACCTGGAGCAAAATTCAACTACATTTTGTGTATTTTTATTTTTGCACAACACATTATGTCACAAGATAATGTATTATCTTAGCCCAGGTATACCCATGCTGCCTTGTGTGTGTAGCGGATGTGCACTCACTCCACCCATAAAAAAAAAAGACGTGCTAATCAACCCGCCAAGTGGTTGTCAACCTCTTGGCGAAGAGGTTAGCATTGTCGCCTCCGGTGCGGGAGGTCGTGGGATTGAACCCCACTTAGGGCAGGCCGTGAGAAACACAACGCAGAGGGCCAGATATGACATCAGCTACATGTGCAAATTTATTCACTCTGAAAGTCAGCCTGGAAACCAATATACATATATCTATGATGATTGATACGATTGGCTAAATACAGACACATTTAATAGACATTCGTAGCGCCCAATAAACAGCTCTGGGCTTTCGTAAACCACGCCTCAAATACGAAAAAATGAACAGGTGGTTCCCAGACCGAATCTCAATCATTGAGATGAGGTCTGGTGTCAGCCAGGCTAGTATTAGCTGTTGTAAATGTTGTAACAAAGGTATATGTAGGCTACAAGTTCAAGTGCCTCTAAAATGCAGTATTTCATTAACAACCATGAGATAAAAGCTACTGAGTGGACTTTGACTGTTTCCAAGGTCATGTTCACTGAGACCTCTGCTTACCGACCATACAGAGAGTGCTGCAGGTGAGGAACATGAACAAAAGTCAAAAAAGTCCAAAGTTGTTCTGGAAACTCTTTGACATTTCACTCTTTGTATCTTGTCCTCATCTCCATGGTTACTCTGAGTTTGTTCACACACTGTGTTGAAATTAAGAATTGATTAATCTCCTTGCACCACAAAACCACAGACAAGTACATTCAAGTGAATGTGTATTTAAATCACAACCAAATATTAGTAGTTCATCAAAACCAAGGGTCTAGAACTTTTTTCACTCAAATACAAAATTAAAGCAGCAGACAGTATATCTTCTTATTTATTCACATATAAATAACAAGATAAAGAAGCCAGATCAGAGGGGTAACACCCATATTGTAGTAATATCTGATTATGTTGTGTAAACTTTTGTGTCAAAATCTGGTGTGAGTCCTGATTCAGTCGAACCTGATCAGACATGATGGAATCAACATCTGTAATCTGCTCAGGAATCAGAAAATAAAGTTCCTCAGTAACTCTCCGGTCAAGTGTCGACACGCTGCAGTAGTCGGCACAAAACAGGTGGATAAAGCTGCCCACAGTTTCTAAAGTTTCTATGAGACTGGTTTTAACTGCTGTTGCTTTTAGAGCTGCATGAACCAGATGTTCTCTCCCTGAGCAGGTGGAGACCAGTGAGTCTGTCAGAGCCTCTTCAGCTGGAAACAATGATCATGATGCAGCTGTTTGTCTTTTTCCAATAATTGCGTTCCTTCATGATGCCTTCCATGTGGGCCAGAGAAACAAACACCACCAAACATCCGGTCTGTGTACACACACAGATGTTAAATGTTGTTTGGCTCAATATAGAGATATACCTACTACAGATGTAGTACTGTATATACACCAATCAGACATAGCATTCTGACCACCTGCTGGCCCATTTTGTGTTTTTCAGTGTTATTCACTTCTGTCAGTGGTCAGAATGTTATGCCTGATTGGTGTATATATAGATATAGGCTATAACATATAGTGTCTATTATCCATATCATATAGTATATACTGTATGTATATAATTCAAGCTGTTTCTGAAGCTAATGTCGCGCTACATGACAACCAAGCAAAGCCCATCTACAACACATGTCAAACTCAAGGCCCGGGGGCCCAGATCTGGCCCGCGATACAATTTTACGTGGCCCGCAAGAAGATTTCATATTTCTATTATCAATGGCCAGTATAGTGCTCACACACTACAACAGCTACCATACGGTCGTGACCAAGCACCAAGCCCTATCTGCTTCTCTGTCACACCTCCACTCAGCTCCGTTCGAACCTCAAACATAAATGAACTTGCAGCCATATACTGTTTTGATATATTCTCATTTTGTGTGATGGTTCCATTTATGAACAACAAAGTGTTTTTATGCATTATGTTCTTTCAGCCAGTATGCTGGCTGTTAAAAATCATATTCTTGATTAAAACAAGGTCAGTTTTAGCAATATAGAACGTCTCTGGTTTTAGTTTGTTCAATAAACTGTTTGGCCTGCGACATACTTAGTGTTTTAAACTTTGGCTCTTGTGTGATTGAGTTTGACACCACTGATCTACATCAATGAAGGCTGCTACATGGTGTGTTATGTCTCCACAGCACGCAACAAATACAATAACAAAACTACCAACATGTGCAGGCATGTGGCTTCAGAAAGATGCAAGTCATGACTTACAGGAAAACATATCACAGTGGAAAACAATAGAGCCTGGTATTATCAATGACTGTTTCATTTCAAAGTAGTTCAGCGGCTCAGCTATCAGTTAAAATCCGGGCCCGAGTGTTTATCTTATTAAATCAGTGCATGTGTGGTTAATGTTTCACCTTCTGTCGGCCACCATGAGGAGACTGTGTTTGCTCAGTAAAACACAACACTTTAAACAAGGGCATGAAATGTCACAGCGCTGTGTGAGGGGAGCCGACAGCGACACGTCGACGTCACTCCCGAGCTGTCAGGCAGGTAAACAGGGGTTGTACAGGTGTGAGTCAGAGGTCTGAGTCACCGCTCCGCTGCCGTCAGCGCTGATTTATGAGAAGAGGGAGAATGTGAATGAGCAGCTGAGAGCGTGAGACGACAGTGAGCGAGGACAGAGGTGGGGAAGGTGCTGACAGAACCGCTCAGGTGATAAAGTAACTATTAATCCCTGGTCACACACTCTGTGCTGTGAATAAGTATCTGTGACAGATATTTTGCATAACTGTCTGTCACACTGAAATGTTTCAGGTCTTGAAACTAATTGGAATATTAGGCGAAGAAAAAAAAATGCAGTTTTTAAATGATGATTTCATTTATTAAGGGAAATAAGATATCCAAACCTGGTCCTATGTGAAAAAGTAATCCCCCCTAAATCTAATAATCAAGCATTTGTGATGGCGGGAAATTGGTTTTTCACATCGTTGTGGAGGAGTTTTGGAAAACTCTTCTATGCAGAATTGTTTTAATTCAGCCACATTAGAGGGTTTTCAAGCGTGAAAGGCCTGTTTAAGGCCGTGCCACAGCATCTCAATCAGATTTAAGACTGGACTGGTGTGTTTCTAATCATTGTCCTGCTGCAGAACGCAGAAAGTGCGTTTGACCTTGAGGTCACGAAATGATAGCCGGACGTTCTCCTTCAGGATTTCATGGTTCCATCAATCACAGCAAGTCGTCCAGGTCCTGAAGCAGCAAAGCAGCCCCAGACCATCACACTACCAACACCATGTTTAGCTGTTGATAGGATGCTCTAGTTATGAAATGCTCTATAGTTTTAAACCAGATGTAACGGGGCGTACACCTTCCAAAAAAGTTCAACTTTTGTCTCATCAGTCCACAGAACACTTTCCCAAAAGTCTTTGAGATCATCAAGATGTTTTCGCCAAATGTGAGAGGAGCCTGTGTTCTTCTTGGCTGGCAGTGGTTGTGACGGAGACAGTTTTTTGGTTTCTTTCTTATTGTTGAGTCATGAACAATGACCGTAACTGAGCCAGTGAGGCCTGCAGCTCCTTAGAAGTTGTTCTGGGTTCAACTTCTTTTGTGACCTCCTGGATGAGTCGTTGCTGCGCTGATGGGCAGGTTCTCACCACTGTTCCAAGCTTTCTCTATTTGTTCATGATGACGCTTGCTGCAGTTCTCTGGAGTCCCAAAGCTTTAGAAATGGCTTTGTAACACTTTCCAGACTGATAGATGTCAATGATGTGCTGGTATTTGAGATCCCTCAGGTTCTGTTGAAGTGTTTTCTTGATTCAACAGCTCTGGCAGTGATCAGGCCTGGGTGTTGAGAGTGGAACTGAACTCAGCTTTCCAAGAAATGTGGTTTATCACACTTAATTCATGATTTAAAAAGGGAGGGCAATGACTTAGGACCAGGAAGGTTCGGATAGCTTTTTCCCTTAATAAATAAGATCATCAATTTTAAAGTAATTACTTTTTCCAAATATCCAAATTTCTGTGATGCTCTGAAACATTCACATGTGACAAACCTGCAAAAAAAAAAAGAAATCAAGAAGGGGGCAGACACTTTTTCACAGCTCTGCAGATGTGCATCCGCACTAGAAGTGAGTGAGGACAGTCCGACACTTTGACGGATGAACCCAATGATCTGACTCCAGTTTTGAATCCAGTGTCTTTAGGCCGGCACCCTGAGTGAACCTGTCAGAGAATCAAAGGGGGGTGGGGTTGGTGGGTAAATGGACGGAGAGGCTTATGAAGTGGTTTTCCGGGGAGATGTTGTGGAGGTGTGTGGAATTCAGACCTGAGCTTCCCAAACATTTCCCAGGCTGCAGACAGAGGCAGGAGTGAGCTCAGTGGGTGAGTTAGTTTAAACACGGTGATCTGTGGGATTATAAAAAACACGTTGCAGCCGCTCCACCCCGCTAACAGATGTCCCATCAGGTGTACTGTCTGCAACAGGTAGTGAAGGAACAAAGGCACAGGTGCATGAGAAAGGTCACCAGAGGTCTGTACACCATCATGAGTGACGGGTCTGACTTTATCCTTTATCTTTTCTAATTGTCTTGAAAATCCTAAAACAGCAATTAAGTGTTCCTTACTATATAGTCTGATAGATGTGACTCCTCTGAGCCATTGTTTACATAAAGTATTAACACACATCAGTGAGTCACAATGTGGCAGTGACAAGGTCTTCATCACCGTTAACACACTGTAGTTTATTTTGACTCAGAACCACACACACCATCCTGAGGCCACCAAATACTCACTACAGCACCAGATGTGGGTTAATCCACCTCTGAAAATAGGTCCAAATCAACGCACCAACGTCACAGCACCGACAAGCCGCCAGAGGTGAACATTATGATGTCACAGTGAAGCTCACCTGTGACCTTTCCCACACATAATAGTTATCACTGTGACCTTTGACCTCCCCCCACTTAATTCAGGTTATTTCCTCCGTGAGTCCAAGTAGGAAGTGACACACTCTTGGTTTGGGTATTTTCGTGGGATTTGTTGACAGTGTGAAACCAGTGTGAAACTCTCCTCCACTCAGACTGGTTTCAGGTTAAGTCCCTGTTCAACCAGAGTCATATCGAACTTTAAAGGGATAGTTCAACATTTTGGCACATTGGCTCATTGCCATAATCCCTATGATTTTAGGAGTAGATTCTTTACCTTTATTTGTCGGTGCAAGCTATTTTTTGAACGGCAGAGCAGAGCCGTGAGCTGCTAAGAGCTAGGCTACGAAAGCTCATGGGATTTCTTGGTTTCCCTCATCAAACTCATCAAATACACAATCCAACAACTCTAAAATGCTCTCGTGGACAAGTTGTGACCTGCACATTCACCACGCTATAAGATAATAATGAAACGTTACGAGAGTTGTTTTCGAGGCAAATGCAGAGACTGCTTGCTGAAAAACTGCCACTGCCTAAAATTGTGATATAATTGCTGTGGGAGGTCTGGAGTCTCAGCTCAAAGGTGTTTTATATGGTCCAAGAGTTCCTGTGACATTATATCACAAGACTGGTGATGTTTTGTGAGGTCACAGTGACGATCAGTCCATCCTTGAGTCCCAACGGATACGAATACAATACAAATACGAATTACATTATGAATCCCCAAAGGGAAATTCATTATATTTTTTTATATTTGAAGTTACCCTGTGAGATTACAATGAAATAGCCCATAAACAATAAACTGCCTGTACTGTCCATCCTGCAACGGAAACGAACACACCTATAGTTCACATCACACACAAGCTGAGACTAGCTGTCAATATTGGCAGCAGCACCGCTGCTATTCTGATTAACTACTCAGCACAAGGTGCAGCCAAGTGGTTTTTGTTTTGGTACCATTCCCTCCATGACGGAGTCAGCAAACTGTCAAACTGTCAATCAAACTGGCTATTTCTCATTGGCTAATGTCACTGAGCTGCTTGTGTTTCCCAGCAATACCATTTGATTTCCTCACTTATGTAATTCATGTGTTGAAAGTTGCCAACTTTTACAGCATGAATTACACTGCCTGGGTAATAACCCACCTCCACCCTGGATGTGTAGCAATAAAGGGAACTCATGGGTGACTATGAAGAAACTCCCTGTTTCAGGTTAGAGAGTAAAAATGACAATAGCTGCTATCTCACATTTTAAATCTAAAATACCACAACATAACTAATCACAGTATTCCATTCCACACTATTGTTTTTTTCCTGATAATTCAAAAGGACCATGGCATGTCATATCTATCTGAAAAGCAAAGTTGTTTTTATCCCACAATGCCTTGCTCCTTGCTCTACAAATGCACATTCTTCCTTCAGTTGAGGCTTGTTTAACCAGGTGAGAACAATGTCATGGAAACTAAATAACAGGTGTCTTCTGAGAGTTGTTTGTGACAGTGTAATCTAAACCAACTAAAGGAAACAACTTCACAACACAGAGGTCATTAGGTATCTGCAGCGTGATGTTGATACCTGACAGGCACAACAGCAGAGGTTAATACTCATCAGCTTCCTTGTACAGTGTCCATCTACTGTCAAAGGCTCCATGATCAATATGAATTGTTTTTGGTCATTCAATTAATTGCAAATGCCATTGTAAATTTGCTCCACTGAGATACACTATCAGGCTTCATCGGGTGTTGATCCTGTAGCCCCCTCCTGTGGAGGTGCAGGGGGCAGGTGGTTTGGTTGTGCTGGTGGGTCTCCTGGTCTGTGACCGTGCAAAGAGCTGAGCAGTGACTCAGTATTGAGAGTGAGGAGTCACGTGACGATGGTCGGCCATGATGGAAGGAGACGCTATCGGTTGCCAGGGGCAACGTCATCAGAACAGCACAGAGACGGACTAAATTCTAGCTCTTTTTTGCGCCAACAGATCAACAAATTACTAGAAAGAATAAGGAGAAAGTAAATCACTGAAGCAGTTTTTAACACAGCAGTGATTTCCGGCATTGTAAAACAGTAAATTACGGAGTAGACGATTTTGTTTTGCCCATAGACTAGTATGGCTGTTGCCACCGGAATCCTTCCATCATGGCGGAGAAGGGGGGCGGGGCTCTGACATGGATGTATTGGGGCTCTGAGCTGTGACGACAACTCCTCACTCTCAATAGAAACCTGGTGTAGGAAATGTTGCTTGTCATGGAATTAAATGGTAATGTTAACTAGAAAAAGCATTTCCAAGAATGGAAATGGTGTGACTGCTGACAGCAACTGAACGCTGTTGCAGAATTAGCAAATAGTGCAAGCTGTGATCACCATACAAATGTTTGACCAAGGTCAGAATCGAACCCACATCCTCATGGTTATTAGACTTCCACTCTGCCTCTAGGCCACGGTGCACACACAGTTGCAGAGACTGTTGTCTGTTAATGATCTGCACACTGTCAACATCAAGAAAGCTTGAGAGTCAAGAATGACTTAGAATGAAAATGTCTGTGAATTTCAGGCTGAGCACTAACCATATGGCCACAGAGAACCTGAGTTACAATGAGCTTTATACTATGAGGAATCAAAGACTGTCCAATGACAGCTGAATAATTGGAATCAAAAGTCAAGCAATGAAGTGAAAAGACTGAGGCAGGAATCGAACCCATGACCATATGATCACTAAACCTTTACTCTGCCACTCGGCTACAGAGAGCACACTGCTTTCAAACCTGTTGTCATTCATTGTAATGTGATGATGTGCTGCAAACTGGTACGAGTAATCAAGGAGATAACAAACACCTGTAACCAATTGAAGGCGGGGGAGGAGAGCAGAATTCAACATAACATAACAAGAGCTCTTCCCTTGGATTCGAACCAGTGACCTTAGGGTTGGCAAACATCCACCCTAACCCCTACACTACAGTGGCGTTATGAAGAAGAGAGGTTGAGACTTTGATGAATGTGAGATTTTTTGTGAAAAAGTTAAATATTTGAAAAAGTATAAATAGTTAAAAAGAGAAAAGTAATGCCGATAAAGTTCAAAAAAAGCTGCACGTTTTGATATATGAATTGTTGAAATAGCACAAAGTATGAAGGACTAGAAGAAGACCGTAAAAAGGCGGAAGAAAATGGCCAAACAGAAGAACAATAGTGTGACTGCTTCAGCAGTCACACTAATTATCTCATTTGATTATTGTAATAGGCTTTTTTTTTACCTGTCTGAACAAATCTTCCCTGAAGCTACGAACCATCCAAAATGCTGCTGCCAGGTTTTTAATATCCTCACACACTGGAGCTGTCACACCTAGTTTAACATGGACGAACAGGCTTTAGGACCTGAGGTGATTGTGCCTCATGTATAGTCGACAGTTCCTAATACCGGCAATGGCCTCTTAGTCTGAGATCCCTGGACTGTATACAGTATCTATTTTTCCACTTGTTAGTGTGACTGCTGAAGCAGTCACACTATTGTTCTTCTGTTTGGCCATTTTCTTCCGCCTTTTTACGGTCTTCTTCTAGTCCTTCATACTTTGTGCTATTTCAACAATTCATATATCAAAACGTGCAGCTTCTTTTGAACTTTATCGGCATTACTTTTCTCTTTTTAACTATTTATACTTTTTCAAATATTTAACTTTTTCTGATTTTTTTCAGCTTTATAATGTGTGTGTATTGCGTCTAACGAGCAGAGCCAGAGTGGTGTCAGAGTGGAGAGAGGCAAAAAAACATTCTAGAGTTTTTCTGGCTAAACTGTCAGCACGGCCACAAATTAAACTCTAGACAAATTATTTTCTCCAGTTTTGTAGCCACACTTGTCTTCTGGCTAAAATTCTGGTCAAAAATGCAAAGAGACTTAGATAATAATTAGTGTGACTGCTGAAGCAGTCACACTATTGTTCTTCTGTTTGGCCATTTTCTTCCGCCTTTTTACGGTCTTCTTCTAGTCCTTCATACTTTGTGCTATTTCAACAATTCATATATCAAAACGTGCAGCTTTCTTTGAACTTTATCGGCATTACTTTTCTCTTTTTAAACTATTTATACTTTTTTCAAATATTTAACTTTTTCACAAAAAATCTCACATTCATCAAAGTCTCAACCTCTCTTCTTCACAACTCCACTGTAGTGTAGGGGGTAGGGTAACTGCCTGCCAACCCTAAGGTCACTGGTTTGAATCCAAGGGAAGAATTCTTGTTATGTTATGTTGAATTCTGCTCTCCTCCCCCGCCTTCAATTGGTTACAGGTGTTTTGTTATCTCCTTGATTACTCATACCAGTTTGCAGCACATCATCACATTACAATGAATGACAACAGTCTTGAAAGCAGTGTGCTCTCTGTAGCCGAGTGGCAGAGTAAAGGTTTAGTGATCATATGGTCATGGGTTCGATACCTGCCTCAGTCATTTCACATCATTGCTTGACTTTTGATTCCAATTATTCAGCTGTCATTGGACAGTCTTTGATTCCTCATAGTATAAAGCTCATTGTAACTCAGGTTCTCTGTGGCCATATGGTTAGTGTGTTAGGTGTTGTGCTATTTCAACAATTCATATATCAAAACGTGCAGCTTCTTTTGAACTTTATCGGCATTACTTTTCTCTTTTTAACTATTTATACTTTTTAAAATATTTAACTTTTTCTGCAAATTAAACTCTAGACAAATTATTTTCTCCAGTTTTGTAGCCACACTTGTCTTCTGGCTAAAATTCTGGTCAAAAATGCAAAGAGACTTAGATAATAATTTAAAATATTTTTAAATGCAGCCAGGGAGCTCTCTGCTCTCATTCAGCCCAATGCTGAGAGTTCTCCACAACTCTGTCTGTAGTCCAGTTGGTTACAGGTGTTTGTTAAGAGACGCATTAATTGCTTCTGCCACCGTTTGCAGCACATCATCACATTACAATGGCAACATGCTTGTGTCTGTGCTCTCTGTGGCGAAGTGGCAGAGTAAAGGTTTCTTGATCATGAGGTCATGGGTTCGATTCCTTACTTTTTTTTTTAAGCAGAAGCCAGTGATCCTCTTATCAAAGGTTTTCTTTACCCCTCACATACTGTCTCTGTCTGTAGCCTAGTGGTTAGCTTGCTGGTCTGGAGACCTGAAGGTTGCTGGTTCAAATCTTGCCTCAACAACAATTATAGTGAATTATTTTCCCAGTCGTCCTCTGTTGACTTCTGATAACTTGCTTCATGTTGAAACTGCTGCTCTCAGCCTGAAATTCACAGAAATTTTCATTCTAAGTCATTCAAGCTTGACTCTCAAGCTTTCTTGATGTTGACAGTGTGCAGATCATTAACAGACAACAGTCTCTGCAACTGTGTGTGCACCGTGGCCTAGAGGCAGAGTGGAAGTCTAATGACCATGAGGTTGTGGGTTCGATTCCGACATTGGTCAAACATTTGTATGGTGATCACTGTTTGCACTATTTGCTAATTCTGCAACAGCGTTCAGTTGCTATCAGCAGTCACACCATTTCCATTCTTGGAAATGCTTTTTCTAGTTTTAAATATTTTTTAAATGCAGCCTCTCTTCTTGACAACTTCTCTGTAGTGTAGGGGTTAGGGTAACTGCCTGCCAACCCTAAGGTCACTGGTTCGAATCCAAGGGAAGAACTCTTGTTATGTTATGTTGAATTCTGCTCTCCTCCCCCGCCTTCAATTGGTTACAGGTGTTTGTTATCTCCTTGATTACTCGTACCAGTTTGCAGCACATCATCACATTACGATGAATGACAACAGTCTTGAAAGCAGTGTGCTCTCTGTAGCCGAGTGGCAGAGTAAAGGTTTAGTGATCATATGGTCATGGGTTCGATTCCTGCCTCAGTCTTTTCACTTCATTGCTTGACTTTTGATTCCAATTATTCAGCTGTCATTGGACAGTCTTTGATTCCTCATAGTATAAAGCTCATTGTAACTCAGGTTCTCTGTGGCCATATGGTTAGTGCTCAGCCTGAAATTCACAGACATTTTCATTCTAAGTCATTCAAGCTTGACTCTCAAGCTTTCTTGATGTTGACAGTGTGCAGATCATTAACAGACAACAGTCTCTGCAACTGTGTGTGCACTGTGGCCTAGAGGCAGAGTGGAAGTCTAATGACCATGAGGATGTGGGTTCGATTCTGACCTTGGTCAAACATTTGTATGGTGATCACAGCTTGCACTATTTGCTAATTCTGCAACAGCGTTCAGTTGCTGTCAGCAGTCACACCATTTCCATTCTTGGAAATGCTTTTTCTAGTTCATTTTAATTCACCAAAAAATAGTCACAGGTCACAAAAAAGTCCTCTTCTTACTTGGTGTGGCTAATTTATATTAATTTATTTTTGTTTTAAGCATCATTGAAAAATCTCACATTCATCAAAGTCTCAACCTCTCCTCTTGACAACTCCTCTGTAGTGTAGGGGTTAGGGTAACTGCCTGCCAACCCCAAGGTCACTGGTTCGAATCCAAGGGAAGAATTCTTGTTATGTTATGTTGAATTCTGCTCTCCTCCCCCGCCTTCAATTGGTTACAGGTGTTTGTTATCTCCTTGATTACTCGTACCAGTTTGCAGCACATCATCACATTACAATGAATGACAACAGTCTTGAAAGCAGTGTGCTCTCTGTAGCCGAGTGGCAGAGTAAAGGTTTAGTGATCATATGGTCACGGGTTCGATTCCTGCCTCAGTCATTTCACATCATTGCTTGACTTTTGATTCCAATTATTCAGCTGTCATTGGACAGTCTTTGATTCCTCATAGTATAAAGCTCATTGTAACTCAGGTTCTCTGTGGCCATATGGTTAGTGTGTTAGGTGTTGTGCTATTTCAACAATTCATATATCAAAACGTGCAGCTTTTTTTGAACTTTATCGGCGTTACTTTTCTCTTTTTAACTATTTATACTTTTTAAAATATTTAACTTTTTCTGCAAATTAAACTCTAGACAAATTATTTTCTCCAGTTTTGTAGCCACACTTGTCTTCTGGCTAAAATTCTGGTCAAAAATGCAAAGAGACTTAGATAATAATTTTAAATATTTTTTAAATGCAGCCAGGGAGCTCTCTGCTCTCATTCAGGCCCAATGCTGAGAATTCTCCACAACTCTGTCTGAAACATGCTTATGTCTGTGCTCTCTGTGGCGAAGTGGCAGAGTAAAGGTTTATTGATCATGAGGTCATGGGTTCGATTCCTTACTTTTTTTTTTAAGCAGAAGCCAGTGATCCTCTTATCAAAGGTTTTTTTTTACCCCTCACATACTGTCTCTGTCTGTAGCCTAGTGGTTAGCTTGCTGGTCTGGAGACCTGAAGGTTGCTGGTTCAATTCTTGCCTCAACAACAATTATAGTGAATTATTTTCCCAGTTGTCCTCTGTTGACTTCTGATAACTTGCTTCATGTTGAAACTGCTGCTCTCAGCCTGAAATTCACAGAAATTTTCATTCTAAGTCATTCAAGCTTGACTCTCAAGCTTTCTTGATGTTGACAGTGTGCAGATCATTAACAGACAACAGTCTCTGCAACTGTGTGTGCACCGTGGCCTAGAGGCAGAGTGGAAGTCTAATGACCATGAGGTTGTGGGTTCAATTCCGACCTTGGTCAAACATTAGTATGGTGATCACTGCTTGCACTATTTGCTAATTCTGCAACAGCGTTCAGTTGCTATCAGCAGTCACACCATTTCCATTCTTGGAAATGCTTTTTCTAGTTTATTTTTTTCTTTCCTTTGATTTTACCCATTTGATACTGGAAAGTGCTATATAATATTAAGTCCATTTGGTGCCTCTGAGCCTGTCTAGAGTTTGGTTGACTAGTGCTGAACATGGTGCTGCCTCAGGCCCAACCTCCTTCATCACCTGAATGTTCCACTTCCCAGTCTCCAAATCTTTCTTTCTTTTCTTATCTTTTTTTTTGTAGATTTTTTTTTCTTCAGGATCAAAGTTACAGTTAATATCAACAAGGTGGCAAAGTTAAAATGAAATAAACTGGAAAATAAAATAAAATAAAAAGAAGGGAAAAAATAATTTAAATAGGCTACTGTACATTGTGCACATTTCTAACGTAGGACTCAGCAACGCAAGGACCTTGGTCTTGCTTCCTGATATCTAAACTTGCACAAGTGACTAAAAGGAAAAACTGAAAAACTAACTTA